>NW_007726504.1:460051-469641 GCF_000696425.1 Galeopterus variegatus
AAAAAAAAAAAAAAAAAAGAAGTTTCTCTATGTCTACATCTGTGTGCATACCTAATCCTAGTACTGAACTAGTCCTAATCCTGAACTAGTATCCATACCAATCAGTCTAATTCTGCCTCAGCCCCAGCTTGAGCAAAATGCTCCCTTCTAAACATTTAACTTAGAATCAAATCCTTCCCCCACAGGATGCTCATGAAGCTGGTATTTCTGCCACTTCACCATGTGCTGAAGCCCCACTAGCCTTTCTTCTGTTGGAAATGAATGAGTTTCATTTTCTTGGAAAGTTTTTAATGACATGGTAGCTTTTATGCACAGCAGTATTGATCACTCTCACTACCTACTCACCCCGCTTCTTCCCAACTTTATTAGAAGAAGGGTTGAATATCCAGAAGGAAGCAAAAGCTAGTGAGTCCCTCCTGTCCTCAGCTTCCAGGCCCCATTCCTGATTGGAAGCAAAGAAAGGAACTGAGCATCGCCCTCCAAGCTTCTTTGGAGACGTCATCAGCCGGCAGCACTGCCCTTCCCCAGGCCAAGGCTTCGAGAGAATGGGCTGCTGGTCAAAGGGCACGAGCCAGGGTTTGGTCACAAAATAGGCCGGACATTCAGTACTTGAAAACAAGGGAAAGGGGCAAGGAATGCCGACCCCAGAGTAAGACAAAGTAGGAACTGAACTTGGCCAGAAATGGTGAGTGGGCTCCAGTGGAGAGGAGCAAGTGGTGTGGACGCTGGTGCCGGGGGGAGCCCAGGAGTCAAAAGGGGAGGACACAGCCAGTGAAATGCTCAGGAAACATTGCCATGCAGAGAAACAGGGGGACAGACCTTCACTGCAGTAACCAGGGGCTCCCTGAAGCAGCCCTACTTCCCAGGAGGCCCTGTATGCAAAGCCTGTTGTGGACTGACCCCTCCCATCCTTTAAACTAGCCCCTCACCCCCCACACAGGATGAAACACCTTTGCCCTCCCAACGCCCTCCAGGTGAGATCACAGCCAGCTCTGAAGCATGTGTATTTCTTCTAACCCAAACCCATGTAAATTACTCTCAAACCCCATAGGACCTTCACATGGAGAGCTAAGTGGAATTCGTAGGAAAAATAAAGCTAAGTAACATATTGGAATAAATGTTAATAACAGAGGGACAACAGAAGGGCTGACCAGTTAGCTCACTTGGTTAGAGCATGGGGCTGATAACACCAAGATCAAGGGTTCGGATCTCCTTACTGGCCAGCCACCAAAAAATAAAAAAAATAAAAAACCACATTAATAACAGAAATATCAAGAATAATGTGTGTCCTTTATGAGTACTTTTTTTTTTTTTGTCCTTTTTGAGACCGGCCGCACCGCACTCAGCCAGTGAGCGCTGTGAGCGCACCAGTCATCCCTATATAGGATCCGAACCCCCGGTGGGAGCGCTGCTGCGCTCCCAGCGCCACACTCTCCCGAGTGCGCCACGGGCTCGGCCCTTTATGAGTACTTTTTAAGTGGACACAGTGGAACTTTTTAAAAGTTGAGTTTATTGTAGCTCAAGACAGTCACTGCTGTAGCCTTCAATATTTTTGGTAAATTGAGCAAGTATGAAATCTCCTTGGAAGAATTCAGCCTTCAGCCTGCACCATCTCCCTGAGTTAGATGTTTGCGTCCATGGCAGAGACAGGGCTTTGCAGGGAGGTCACACACTGGTCCACACACAGCACATGAGCAGGGGCCTCCCTAGATTGCTGGCCGTGTCCCCCTGCTGGCTCTGCCTGGGCCTCCTCCTCCCCACTTCATTTTTGGAGGTGGGTAAGTGCATTCCCCAGCCCAGGCACCAGCCCTCCCTGAACCCCAAGGAGCAAGCCAGGAGCAGGCTGTAGACACCCCACAGAGCACCCGCAGTGGCTCTGCCCTGTCGTCTCCTCCTCCCATCACTGCTTCTTGCTGCTTGAGGGCTCACGCATCATCCGTCACTCCTCAGACCTGGGTCCCCTCCCCACTGCCTCTGCCCATGTCCCACCGGAAGTAGGTAAACTACCACAGGGACCAGTCCTCTCTCACCATTCTTGGCATCCACATTAAAACATTCATGGGAGCTCTCTGCGAGGGCTTGCCATCTGCCTCAGGAGAAAGTCACTGTGGCTTGTTTCCTTCCTCTCCTTCTCCACATGCACCTGGAAGCCAGCTGTGAGGGGCTGGAGCCTGAGGCTTCCTGCTTCAGGGACCTCACCTTGCTGCAGCTGGTCTTGATCCCTGCTCCACTCACAAATCCACCCAGCATTTGCCCTTTGAACTTGTGCTCCGCATTGGTGCTTTGGCCCTGATGACTGGCCACTAGATTGCACTCCCCTCATCTGACCTGGGTACCCTGGGTTCTTCCCACCCCTGACTCCTGTGCCCCCCATCATTGGCCACTCAGCTGGGTCCCCGCTGTGACCACATGCATAAGATTCTGATGACCAGGAGCTTTTTGAGGACAAAAACATGGCATCCTCACCTCTGTGTCTTCATACCAGGTCTGGCACACAGGAGGGACTTATAGGTGCTGACGGACTTGAATGGAACTGGACTGGATTAAATAACAATGTCTTGCAGTGTTCCGCCAACTGTGGAAAAGGGACACGGAAACGCACTGTGACATGCACTAACTCACAAGGAAAATGCGACGCGTCCATGAGGCCGAAAGCTGAGGAGGCATGCGAGGACTACTCCGGCTGCTACGACTGGAAGACTGGGGACTGGTCCAAGGTGAGCTCGGCATGCTGGCCTTTTCATCCCGCACAGCAGGCAGGGGCTCGCGGGTCAGGAGCTCAGCTCTCATGATAGGCCCCTGTTCTCCCAGGTGGTCTCCATCTACCAGGTAAACTCACTTTCTGTCCACACGCTGCACCTGCTGGTGACCCTGCTTGCTTTTCCCTGCCTCTCCTGCAGGCCACACCAGCACCACCCTGGGGGCTCGCTGGCAGCTTCCACTGCTTCTGGTGCACTCGGAAGGGAACCAAGTGCAGCCCAAAGCACAATGCCAGTGTGGCCATCCCATGTGGCGTGCTGGCTGTACCCCAGTGTCCTGCATGGGCTTGGCCTCCGGCCATCTGACACAGAGGCTCATAAATGTGTGGGAGCCTAGGCCCAGGCAGACACAGGGGCACTCGGGGCAAATGTCACTTCCATCCATTCCAGGACCCTGGGCAAGGGTCTGCAGGATGCAGAGGCACATAGGGTGGGGATCGTTAGGGCAAGAGAAAGGAGAGATGTCACAGCTGCAGAGCCAGCACCCTCAGGGGGCAAGAGGATTAAACAGCAATTAAATTTTTTCCAAGTAAAAAAATTCTTTGCTGTCTAACCCTCCTTTTACTCATTCACCTTATATCTTTGAGTTATTCCTATCTACAGGGCATGGAGGTGAGCACCACTGCCAAGTATAAGAACCATCCAGAAGGTTTTCTGTTGAGCCTTTTCACAAACACTGTACAACGTCTAATGAAAGCCCAGAGTGTGTTTATGTTTCCTTACAGTACTAGTGACGAAAAAACTGCCCGTTTGCTTCTCGTGATACCTCTTCACTCAGAGGTTGCAAGCTGGTGACCTGAGAGTCACTGGTTTCTGTTTACCCTGCATAATATCTTAAACATTTTGGAATTTCTTGCTAACATTTAAAAATGGGAAAATTTCACCTGAAAATTTCAATTTTGGTTTTGCTATAAAAATCTGATAACATGATCCAGGCAGGTAATTTGATTTCTGCCTCTACTCTATGGAAGGAAGAGTGGTTTGTCCATTGAAAAGCAAAATTTATCAGAATCTGATCCCTGTAGATATGCCGCCACCACCTCCCCCAAATCAGATCACAAACCCCTCCAAACCTTCGAGTGCAAAAACACCAAATTTCTCAGTTGCTGGTTTGCCTGGCTGTGATAAAATGCAGCCTCTGGATAACAGTGATTTTGGGAAGATCAAAAACACCTCCTTCTTGATGAAAAAATCTGATCAAAGCTATCGAACCAAGGCCAACAGTCCAGTTTCTCCAAAAAATAGTCATGAATGTCACACAGTAACATGGATGTTAATAAATATGGAGCTGCCAGGATGAATCTTACAATGGAAGAGAAATGACTTCAAGGTTCTCACAAAAGAAACATGCACTCTGGGCAGTGGGAGCCTGGAATCGTGTGATAGAGATGTGAAGGAATTTATAGCTTTGACTCTCCCCTTATGTGTCTTAACCTCTCTGGCCCCTGGTCTCTTTATCTCTAAAGTGGCAATCACGGATGCTGGCTGTGCCTGCTTCTCCGAGACGCTCATAGGTTTCAAGGTGCTAATACATGTGACTAAGCACTTCGACAACTAAATCCATTTCACTGCCTAAAATCCGCCACCCAGTGTTCACACCGTTGTGGGGACTAACCCATTCTGATCTGCTTTAACTTTCTCTTCTCAGTAGGGCTTCTTAGCCTTTTATAGAATGATGCAGAGAAATGTTGCTTCATATCCAAGCACATCCAAATGCAGCTGAAGAAAAGTCATATCCATAGCTCAGGGAAATGGAGGCAAGCTAAAAACATAGTTCAGGTTTTGATCAATCAGCAAAACATTTGAAACTTTCAATGTCAGAGTCATCTAAAGAGTTGATGATTATGTTATGCCTAAATGATTGCAGAGAGTCCAGAAGATGTGGAGGGGAAACTGCCCAATACAGTAACAGGCAGAATAACATGGTTTGGATGCCAAAGGTCAGGTGTAAATTGGAATTAGCTGTCATTACAGACGGAGAATTAGAAGGGTCCTAGCTGTCCCCCAAATGCGGCCTGTGCTGTTGTTGACTCCTGTGGCATGGGTGAGCCAGGGCAGGAGGCAGAGGCGGGGAGTAGTCAGTTCTGGGCCTGGGCCGCCTGTGCCCATTGGGGTTGGGGGGAACCTGGCACTTGTTTCCTCTCTACGGTGCACCTGTGCCTCACATCACCCTCCTCTCTAGCCAGGCTTGTCGCTCCTGCTGTAAGTAGAGGAAATAGAGGCTCGAGGTGGTTAATCGACTTGCCCACACTCCTATGGCAGACTCCAAGCTCAGACTCCAAGTTCAGTGCTCAGCCACTCTGGTGGAAACAGAGCAGGAGGGGCTTCAGGAGTTGTCTCTGAGCCGCGGGGTACCCTCCCTACGGTCGCTGGCCAGCCAGCACTTGGGTTACCCCAGCCGAGCCATTCTGATTTTGAGGACTAGGTAGATGCTTTTGTTTTCTTAAGTGCTTTGAGCTGCCTGGCACAAGGAGTGGCCGAACGCCACAGGGTGAACAGGAGCAGTTCATGAGAAGCTCAGCAGTCCTGCCAAGATCTGGTAGGTCGCTCGGCCCAGTTCGCAGGCCCCTCCCCAGCCACAGACACAGGCACACTATCGGGCAAGTTCACAGGCATACACGGCCCACCAGGAATGCCTTCCGGGTGCGACAGAGCCTTTTGTCTGGCCTTCCTGTTTACCAGCCATGCTGCACTTCCAGATGGGCCGAGCACGGGGAGGCCACGGTGCCCATGTTGCCACAGCCAGTTTGGTCAGTTGTCCCTGGTGGTGAGAACAAGAAGGACCAGTGGCACATGAAGGCCTCCCCACAGTGTAGCAATAGTCAAGGGCTGGCATCCGAAGGCATCGCATTGGCATGCAGTGGGCCATGCAGAGCACTCAGCACAGGCAGGAGCCAGCCGCCCCCACCCCTGCTGGCACAGGTCTGGCCAGAGCGGCTACTCAGCCTCAGCACCTGGCCAGGACCAGGGCAGGGTTTGTTGTACCAAGCAGAGGAGCACCGCAAGGACGCTAAGCTAGAAGTCTCTGTGTGTGAGCCTGGTGTACTGGGAGCAAGTCGGCCACCCCAACTGCCCACCTCCCCCACCTCCCTCTGCTGCCGTCACTGGTGTGGGGTGGGGGACTGGGCATACACCCCCATACAGCTGTAGAAATGTGCCATTACTTCCCTTCCTGTCTTCTCTGGAGAAGTGAGAAGAGCACAGTTCCCCATGGGGTCCGTGTCCTCGCTCCCCAGGTGACAAGGCCAGTGTAAGTGGATTCCACAGATGGGCTTTCCCCTTACGCCCTCTCTTGTTCAGGCTGTTTGGATTTGCTTTATGGTCGACATGTCATCCTTACTGTCCAGCTTGCAGACGGTGCCATTGCTGCACATGTGGGATCTACTGCATCTTTAAACCACACACCCTGGCTTACTTCCTGTTACCAGCCTCCAATCTCCACGTGTCAGGCTTTGAAGGCAGCAGACAAGTTGCCCAAGAGGAAAGCAGATGGAAGGCTGAACACCATCAGTGTCATGGTATCTGTGGAAGTTTTTTAAAGTCCTCATTGCCAGGAGGAAATTGTTGCATCAGCAGGTGCAGAAAGTGTGCTGGACTGGGCAGGTACCTGGTAAACTATGTCATGATTGCAGGGGCTCAGAAGATTGCGCTCCATCCGATGGAGGCTTTGACATCTTCCATCCACACAGTGTCTCCTCATTTTGCCCCAAGGGGCTGTTGAGAAAGATGAGCCTGCTTCCAGGGAGGTGGTGGACAGGACAGTTCACATTCCTGCCACAGGAACTGTCCTTAGCTGGCACCCACCTGGCTGGGGGAGAGTGCCTGGGAATGGCTGAGCTCCTCGGCACTCAGAGCCTTGGAGAAGCAGGGAAGGCTTGGAGGGAGCCTGGAGCCCCTTCCCCATCCTGACCTCAGCAAATGGCCGAATCCTAACCAGGGCCACATGGGAAGGGCACACTCCACATCCCCATCCCTGCCAAGGGCTTTACCATGGCTCCAGTATGTTTGAAAAATGACCTGCAGCTGCCTTCCCTCCTGGGATATTAGCTCTTTCCAGGAAACAATGCAAATCATTATTTTCACCAGTCAGTGCTGGATCTATGGATTTAACCCCAGGGGTGGGGACACTTAAAATGGGAGAGGAGGAAATCTCATTTCTCTCTAAAATAGCATGACTTCCGATCAAAAATTGAAATGTTTCAGATTTAAGACCAGAGGCATTAATCACCACTGAAATGATGGAATGTTCCCCATGAGAAATTATTCTGGAGGGATTATCTTGGATGGTGTTTTTAAAGAAGAAAAAACCATTGGCTGTCCACGTTAATAGTGTGGCGTTCCCTTATACCAAAGAGAGAAAGTAGCCATTGAACTCCGGGTGCCATTGGAGGCCTGAGAAAGGGGCTGGTCTGACTTGCAAGGCCTCAGGCCAGCTCCAGGTGAGCACTCTGCACCTGAGCCCAGCTTCTGTTTGTAACATGGAGATGGGAGCACCTCAGAAGATCCAATGATGCCATATGCATGAGCCACGAGCCCTGGGAGGAAATCAGAGAGAAGCGTCTCTGGTCAAGTTCACAGAAACATTCTCCATCTGTGTGCTCCCCAGACACCTGGCTGTGTTCTGGGCGGGGAGGTGAGGGCCTGAGTTCCATGCCCATAACAATGAACAGACCTTGTGATATACAAGGGGCAGTTACAGAAAGTAACAGCCCCAACACCACTTTTGAAGGCCGTGCTTGCTTTGGTGGGGCCCAACTGCCCCACCCTGCAAGGCAGGCCTGCCCAACTGGGCCCTACTTGCTGTGGAGGTTATGGAAGTGGACAATGAATGACCCGGCCTAGATGCAGTAGGCCATGCTAAGTCTCACTGGGTGGGTGTGAGGTCAGCACTGGGGGGCCACAGCTCGGTGTGGGTGCTGATGGAGGGTGATGCTACTTTTATCGAGATCGAGACGCTGGCCCTTGACATTCACCATTGCTTTAAATTTACAGAGCACTTTCACTGGTGTTACCACATTTGACTCTAACAACCATTTATGCCCATTTTACAGATGAGCAAACTGAGGCTCAGAGTTATGTCTTTTTTTTTTTTTTTTTCGTGCCCAGCAACGGATCGCAACCCTCAGTGTCACGCCCGTACCGGACCGGGACCGGCAACAGGATCGCAACCCTTGGTGTTGCCCCCGCTCCTTGCTCAGCCAGTGAGCGGCCGGTCTGTATGTGGGATCCGAACCCTCTGCGGGAGCGCTGCCGCGCTTCCCAAGCGGCGCACTGTAGCAGTGCGCCACCGGGCCGGCCCAAGGCTCAGAGTTATGGTGTGGCTTTTTTCCCCAAGGTCACACAACTAGGGCTAGGAGTTCGATCCATTCCCTCTGGCCCATATTCCACTTTTCTTTCAAGAACACCATAATGTCAGAGGCTTGGATTCCTAATTTGAAATAATAACTGGACTATAAGATGCCTTCAGCTCCAACCACCATAGGCATGTGCTTGTTATGAAATCAAGTAGTTACCTGCTCTCTCTCCAGCCCACCCCCATCAAAGCCTGCTCCCCCAAAGGCTTTGTGTCAGTCATTTCCACTTCAGTGTAAATCTGTTATCTCTATAGGAGATCCTGTGTGTTAAGCTTCCCCTTGATTGTGAGGTTAAAAGTGGAGCAATTACCGAAGGAAACTTGAGCATCAAGGAGCAAGTATGTGAGGCACTGGGGACACTGGGCTCTTGTCTGGGACATGTGAAACCATACCATGGTGGCAGTGGCATTGTGCATTAAGATGAGAATGAGCACATCCTCCATTCCATATTACTCTTGGGAGTGGGAGCAGCCAGTGAAAGGAAGGTCATCAGAATTCAGGGCTTTTCTGGGCAGGGGCAGGAGGTTGGGGGACAGATACTTCCTAGGTGTGGAACAGATAGTGCCACTGGGCCATGGGGTTACAGAGAAGAGTCTAGGGCCCAGTCTCGACTCAGTTGAGAGACGTGAGCTTGCTCTAGAGCAGTGAAGTCCCCAGAGTTGCCAGGAGAGGTGCCTGTGTGGAAGTGAGGTGGGTTACAGGGGCTGGACTGAATAGTCTAAAGGCCAGTATGATGATAGCCACGAATGCCTTTGTCCCCTTGGCCCCCTGCCCCCCCCACTCCATTTGCTCAGTGTCCTTCAGCAAACCAGCTGCCTTCACGTGCAGTGAGAGATCAGAGGATGGGGACCCCAGGTTGTCCCAGTGCTCCTCTCCACCAAGTCTGGGCTCTCATCACCTGGCCGTTGAATCAGAAGCCATCATCCCTAAGGAACGCTTTTGTTTTACCAGATAACACAGGTCCCCATCCCAGCTCTGCTGTAGCCTCACCTAACCTTGTCTGGGCATCATCCTCCATCAGATGGGTCTGGGGGTATCCCATGTGGGACTGATGGCAGAGTGAACGACATCCAAGTAAAGTGCGCAGCCCAGTGCCTGGCGCGTAGGAAATGCCCAGCAGGTGCAAATTTTTATCATCACTGTCATCATCATCATCTGTACAAGTCAAAGGTCTCCTGTCCCTCATCAGAATTTCATTTATTACATGGGCCTGTAAAATATTTATGTCTTAGGGCCGGCCCGGTGGCACACTGGATAAGTGCGCCGCTTGGGAAGTGCGGCGGCGCTCCCGCCCGAGGGTTCGGATCCCACATACAGACCGGTTCCCACTCACTGGCTGAGCGAGGCGCGGGAGCGACACCGAGGGTTGCAGTCCCGTTGCTGGTCCCCGGTCCGGTACGGGGGCAACACTGAGGGTTGCGATCCGTTGCCGGACACGGAAAAAGACAAAAAAAAATGTATGTCTTAGAACAGTTCA
>NW_007726504.1:469888-522667 GCF_000696425.1 Galeopterus variegatus
CGTTGCTGGACACGGAAAAAAGAAAAAAAAAAAAAAAAAAAAAAAAGGGCCGGCCCGGTGGCGCACTGGATAAGTGCGCCGCTTGGGAAGTGCGGCGGCGCTCCCGCCTGAGGGTTCGGATCCCACATACAGACCGGTTCCCACTCACTGGCTGAGCGAGGCGCGGGAGCGACACCGAGGGTTGCAGTCCCGTTGCTGGTCCCCGGTCCGGTACGGGGGCAACACTGAGGGTTGCGATCCGTTGCCGGACACGGAAAAAAAAAAAAAAAAATGTATGTCTTAGAACAGTTCATCGAGCGTGGTTCAGGCCCCATAAAACAGCACGTGCCCTGGCCTGGTGCCTACACGTGACAGCAGTGTGTCCAGGGGCAGGACATATTTCTGCAGCATTTATGGGTGCCTAGGCCATCCTTCTCCAGCGGGAAGGTCAATGGTGGGAGAGCTCAGTTGCCAGCTGGGAACAGCTCTGGCCCAAGGAGACAGAATGAGTGCTGCTCCCAGTCTCCTCCATGCTCCGGCCCCAAGAGTTTGGGGGACTACCCGGACCCCAG
Organism: Galeopterus variegatus; assembly: GCF_000696425.1. Taxonomy (NCBI): domain Eukaryota; kingdom Metazoa; phylum Chordata; class Mammalia; order Dermoptera; family Cynocephalidae; genus Galeopterus; species Galeopterus variegatus. The sequence goes on from NW_007726504.1 coordinate 470,440, forward strand.
CAGGTCATCGGGGGCCACCTCAGCCTTCTGATTCCCTATTATAAAGTCCCAACCAGAATCTGTAGGTCAGCAGATTGCAGATTCAGAGGAACAGGGACACTGGAAGCTGAGTGCTTGAAAGGTAGCAAGAGTTGAAGGGGGAGGGGTGGGGGTGTCTAAGAAAGCATTTCCCATTTGAGAGCTAGCACAGAGACAGTGGGGATTTTCATTATTGTTCAAACCTGCAATTTCAGGTTTCAGCAGCCTCCCACGTTTTTATTGCTCATGCCAAGTCTGGGGAGAAGTCTGTCAAAACTGCTCTTGAAGAGCTTTTGACATTTCACCAGCCAAGCACTTTTCAGACCCAGACTCCCGTTCACCCCAGAGCCTGCGAAGGCAGCCCCCTCCTGGGCGGCTCTGCAGCAGTGAGGGCTCACACACGTGTTAAATGGCCCTTTAGAATTTCCCTCTTCCAGAGAGTTTTACACCCTCCTTTAGCTAATTCTCAAAACATCCCCTTGGGATCTGCAGTTATAGTCATGATTACACAACTGGGAGAGGCGAGGAGAAGGGAGTCCTGCTGCCATCGGGGTGGGGCTTCTGTGTGGTGATGGAGACCTGGGGGATAGTGGGACCATGGGGGCGGGTGGGCAAGGTTGGGAGGCCAGTGCTGTGTGGCTTGGGACGGGTCACAAAGACACGGAGCCTCACATTCTGCCTCTCTGAAAGGTAGCGCCATGTCCTCTGCAGACCCATTCCTGCATGTATTGAGCACCTGCTGAGTTCCAAGCACTGCCCTGGCCACAGCAGCTGTTAGCATGAGAATTAACTAGAACATACATAAGCCTGGTGCCCAGTGCACGGTGGACACGCACAAGGTGAGCCCTGCTGCTGCTGCTGCCGCGGTGGTGGTGGTTACTATCATTATCTTTCTGAAGAAGCCACGCCAGTAGTGCTTGCACAGTGTCCTGCTGTCACGTGGGTGTGAAGAACAGAAGGCCATTCCTCCTTTGTGCAGGAAACTCTCATCCGCTGAGAGGGAAATCACTTTTTCACAGTCAATTCACAATTCGCATGAAAAGCACATGAGCAAGTGCAAACCAAACATTTCTCTCTTTCCTTTGTTGCCATAAACCGTTTGCTCTTTGTACACCCCAAGTTTTTATTTCATTATTGCTTTTCCAGTGACACCTCCACCCCATGTGTCCCCCTTCCTGCTCAGGGAGGGTCGGCAGATGGACGCAGGGGCCACCTCTCCGTGAGGCGGGTCACTATGCAGCTTTGTGATGGGCAGCTGTAGGCACTTGCTGGGAAGGGGCCAGGAGGGGGCCCCACTGACCCAGGTTGTCTGGCATGGAGCTTTTCTGGTGAATTTATTGCTGCTTCCATCTCTGTCTCAGATAACTAAGCCACATTAAATATGGATGTAATGAACCCTTTGAAAAAAAAGTACCATCAGAGAGAGACCTCAAACAAGACCAGATCTGTTCTTTATAGATCTGTTTGCTTGGAGTGTAAAAGCCAGAAAAATGGCTTCACAGCACTGCTTGGGGCAAAATTTGATGCTATCGGGAGACACTGCAGTCTCCTCACTGTTTAATTAAAGCTAAGGCCTCAGGGGCACACAGATGGAATTCACAGTGTGCCTGAGATACCTTAACACTACCAAGCTCAGGTTGCAGGAGGGTGCCGTGCAAAAGCCGCTCCTTCAGACTATTTGGAGTCACATTTTTCTGCAAGGCCAAAGCAGCCTCTGATTGTGATCCTGGAGGTCTGGCTGTTAGATCAGTGCTGGGCTGTTCACACCTGCCTGCGGAGGCCTGGTGACAGAGCATGGCAGCCCAGGGACAGCTAAGTAGGCAGGCCAGGCAATTCTGTGCCTCCCCAGGTTCCAGGGGCTCCCTGGCCAGCTCTCTTTACTCTTGGCCCTGCATCTGCTGTTATTAATAATAGCAGCACTTGTTGAGACCCATGCTATTTCAGACCCCCTGCTAGGCACCTATTTCATGCTGCCTCCACTCATGGAAGCACTTCTGCAAGGAAGGGTTTATTATCCTGATGCTACAAATAAACTGAGGCTCAGAGAGGGTAAGTCATTTGCCTGAGGTCACACAGCTAGCATGTGGTGATACAGCATGCTAACAGTCTGCCCTCCCCTAGCACCTGGTGCCCCACACCGCAGCCTTCCCAGCAAAACTCTAGTCAAGGAGAATGTGTTACACATGTGGATTTCAGATAAGGGTAGGCTTGGAACCACCTCGACATGAATGAAAATGCAGCCAGTTTGGAAGGTGGGCCACCAGCAGGTTACGCCAAAGGGTCATTGGAAGAATGACCTTTGTATTTTTAATTACATGGTTCATTCTTACTATAGAACACACAAAAGGACAATTAGTCCCCAAAACCATATGATAACATGGTAAATTCTTTAATGGCTGATCTTCCAACTTTTACATGAGTGCACACACGTCTGTTCAACAAGGACCAGATAGCCTCTGTACGTGCTGCCGTGCATCCTGTTTGTCTTGTCACCTAACACATGGGAGCATCTGCCGGGCTGACCCAGACACAGCTCCCAAGCAGATAAGCAAATGCCCCAGAGCGCTCACAAGTTCTTCCAAGTGAGCACAAGCCATTCCCAGCCCACGGCTGTGCGAATAGCACCCCCTAGGACTCCAGCTAGAAGTTAGCAAAACCTGATCTCAGTGGCAGTCAGATCTCTACAAGGGGCAGAATCTGCAGTGGCGGCTAAGGGGTGCCCCCAGCCCTGCCTCCTGGAGCACCGCTTAATAGTGAGAACAGACACTAGTCCCTGCTGAAGAGCTTTGGAGACACCATTCCATGGTCTCATGGAGGACTTTTCATAGACTGGAAAATGAAAAGCCAGTGGCCCATGCAAGGAAAGATGACTGAATGGTGGCTCCGGGCAATGACCTGATTTGATTCCTGGACTCCCAGAACAGCTCTGTCCAGTGCAACCTCAAATTCATGCAGAAGAGTGGAATTCAGTCTGTGGGATGGGGCAACTGGGGTCTTGTCCCTCTTCTGCCACTCACTAACTCTGTGGCCGTGGGCAAGACACTGACCCCTGCCCAGCTCGGTGGCCAGTATCGTCAGTGAGGACTGCTGTGGAATGTTCCATGCTGTTGTGGAATCCTATGAGGGAGCCCACCTGCACATGCTGGAGATGTCACAAGTGCCAGCCCTTTCCTCTTGGCCCCAGGGCAGGGTGAACAAGACTGAGAATTTCAGAGGGGACATTTGTCTTCAAGGTCACCCCAGACACTTAAGTTTTATGATGGTCACTGACCATTTCTGGGCAGAGACCTTGTCGGTTTTGCACTTTGTTTTAATAGGCCCCAGAGGATGGAGCCCTTGCCCTGATTTTCACATACATGTTACCACCACCTGCGGGAGAAACGGAACACTTCCTGGTGCACATGCAAAGCTCAGCCCCGTCACAGAAGTGACTCGGGCTGAGCCCCCAGCTGGCAGAAGACGTGGGGAGCGAGACGGGCGTGTGGTGGGCATCTTCTCCTACAATAGCCTGTGCGGTTTCCTCCCTGAGAACCCCAACAGCTCTGTGCCCTGCCCCGAGCTGTGCTCCTGTCTCCAAGAAGGCATACGAAGTTACCCACTTTCCCTCCCAGGTATGTGTCTTGCAGCAGGTGACACACAGCCAGTGGCCCAGGTACAGATCTGAAGAGAAGAGGGATGCTGGTGTTGCCGTAGGTCAGCACCTGTGTCCCGCTTTTCCCACAGTGGACCTTGCATGTGCCAAATAGTCACTGGAATAAGACGTAGGTTATATGGTGATCCCTGTTTCCCAGGGAGCAGGGTTTTTCTAATTTTATAACCAATTTAGATACGAAGGTCTTACCATGGCGTAGGTTAACTAGTCAGATATTGACTCGAAATATGTAACTTATTAATGTAGTTAAACATTCATATTTAAAGTTATATATTATAAAGATATTTGCATTTAGAAATATCGCTATTTTCTTTCTCTAGAATGTTATAAAATTGAACCTTAAGAAATTGCTGCTTTGGTGGAGTCAAAACCATTGAATATCAGCAGTTTTGTACGGTGCAGCCTGATGTCTGCAGTGTCTGCCTCGTCTTCGCCAGCTCCACTTTCTGAGTCACCTGTGCAGTTTGCCAGAATAAGCACCGTCACCGCCCTCTGACTCCACTGAGCCACCTCCCCACCCCACCCCTTTTTTTTTACTTTGCTGAAATTTTGCTTTTATTTTTTTATTTTCTATTTATTATTGGAACATAGTTGATTATACATATCTGTGGGGTACAGCATTGAATATCAATACCTGTGTGCAATATGTGATGTTCAAATCAGGATAATTAGTGCATTCTTCATTACACAACGTAATCGGATTTTGTGGCCCTTTACCAATTCCTCCCTTACCCCCTTTCCCCTCCCACTTCCGGTAACCTCTGTTCTGTTTTTCTTCTCTTAAAAGTTCAACATACTATTATGATTTTTGTATCATTCTTTCTTTTTTTTTTTTATTTGTTCATTATTTGTTTTTATTAGCTCCCACATGTAAGTGAGGACATGCAGTATTTCTCTTTCTGTGCCTGGCTTGTTTCACTTAACATAATTTTCTGTAAGTTCATCCATGTTGCTGCAAATGGCAGTTTTTCATTTTTTTTTTTTTTTTTATGGCAGAGTAGTATTCCATTGTATAAATATACCACATTTTCCTTGTCCGGTTTTCTGACAACGGACATTTAGGTTGGTTCCAACTGTTGGCTATTGTAAATAGAGCTGTGATAAACATGCAAATGCAGGGGTTCCTTCAACATGATGATTTCCATTCCTTTGGGTATATACCCAGTAGTGGGATTGCTGGATCATATGGCAGTTCCATCTGTAGTTGTTTGAGGAAACTCTAAAACATTTTCCATAATGACTGCATCGATCTACAGTCCCACCAACAGTGTAGGAAGGTTCCTCTTTCTCCATATCCTCGCCAGCATTTGTCATTCTCTGTCTTTAAGATAATAGCCAGTCTAACTGGGGTGAGATGATATCTCAGTGTGGTTTTGATTTGCATTCCCTGGATGCTGAATGATGCTGAGCAATCCCCAACAAAATACCAATGACCTCTTCACAGAAATAGAAAAAACAATCCTAATATTCATATGGAACAACAAAAGATCCCAAATAGTCAAAGCAATTCTGAATGGAAAAAATAAAGCTGGAGACATTACACTACCTGACTTCCAATTATAATACAGCTTCTGGTCAAAATGGCAGAATAGATGGTCGCCAGCATCACTCTTTCCCACAAATCAACAAAGTTACAACTATTAAAAAGTAATGACAGCCAAGCTTGGGCCACTAGAGTTCAGAGGAAGAGGAGGAGAGACCTACATAGTGCATGAAGGCAGGAGAAGCTACGATGAGAGAAAGAAAGGACCACTCTTACCATTTCGAGCTCCAGCCGTGTCCAGGCTGGAACTGCTGAGCGCATGGAGCAGGAGCTGGCAAAAGCAGCAGCTCTGCCCTTCAGATGGAGTTACTTGGCGGCTGCAGGGGAAAAGATGGTCTTGGTGACCCCCAGGACAGCAAGACTACTAATAGGGTTCCCGTGGACCCATATAGGAGTGAGGAACCACAACAACTGAAAAAAGGAGCCACTCAGAGGCCGGTGAGTCATCATAAGGGAACAGCACATGGCCTGTCCCATAGGAAGTGTTTGGAGCATGGATGTTAGGTGAGACGGGCCCACCAGGGGAACCCTGGGGCAAGAACACAGCAAGGATGGCTGATCTGCCCCCCAGTCAGTGCAGGACCACTCAGTGGAGACTGGTCAGGAATATAGAACTGCAGGGGTGCTGTTGGCTGAAAAGACTCAGGCCCAGACCAGAGTTTCTACACAACCCGGGTGTACTGGATCTCATGAGAGCTGGAAGTACCTATAAAGTCAACCACTAAAACCTGAGCTGCACAAATCAGCAGCAAAGCAGCAATTTAGCTCAACCACAGTGCTCAAATGCTGGTCCCCACAGGAAGTTCTCCCATTTTAGAAGTAAGCAAAGGACAACAAATTATGAGTTCCAGTGCAGAGTTTAAGTAGTAGGAACAGCAAATAATCTAACACAGAACTGAAAGAAAAAACAAAATACCCATAGACCAGAGACAAAGTTTGATTTTAACTAATAAAGGTCTCACGTCACCAAAGAACACCTATAAAACCTAGAAGAACTGGAAGTCCCTGGGCTACCAAGCCAGGGGAGGGGGAAGGCTGGGGGTCTCAGCCACGCCCCCCCTGACATAACCAGGCCAGCAATGACCACTGAGCCACAGCAAGAGGCACCCCAGGCTCCCAAACTGGGGTGGTGGGGCAAGGGCTTCAGCCACACACCCCTGACATCTGCACCCAGCCCAGCAATGACCAAGCCACTCATCCTTCCGTCTTCTCACACCATATTTCCTTCTCCCTTTCCCTCTCCTCCTTCCCCCCACTGCTCCGCAACAACATCATAGAATGTAAAAAAAATATTAATAAACTTAAAAAAGTATACTACAGCATGATACTGGCATAAAAACAGACACTCAGACCAATGGAAAAGAATAGAAAACCCAGAAATCAAACCTACAGCCAATTGATCTTTGACAAAGGCACCAAGAACATACACTGGGGAAAAGACAGCCTCTTCAATAAATGGTGCTGGGAAAATTGGACATCCATATATAGAAGAATGGAACTAGACCCGTACCTCTCACCATATACCAAAGTCAACTCAAAATGGATTAAAGAATTAAATATATATCCTGAAACTATAAAACTCCTAAAAGAAAACAGGGGAAACACTTCAGGAAGTAGGACTGGGCAAAGACTTTATGAATATGATTTCAAAAGCACAGGCAATGAAAGGAAAAATAAACAAATGGGATTATATCAAACTAAAAAGCTTCTGCACAGCAAAAGAAACAACAGAGTGAAAAGACAACCTGCAGAGTGGGAGAAAATATTTGCAAACTATGCATCCAACAAAGGATCAATATACAGGGGACTCAAACAACACAACACTAAAAAAACAAGTAACCTGATTAAAAAGTGAGCAAAGGAGCTGAATAGGCATTTCTCAAAGGAAGATGTATGAATGGCCAGCAGACACATGAGAAAATGCTCCACATCACTCAGCATCCAGGAAATGCAAATCAGTGCCACCTTTTTGGAATCTGTGTGTACTGCTCTCACTGGACATTCCCTCAGAAACTGTTTCATGGCTTTGCCCTGTGTGGGCGTGGCTTTGCCCTGTGTGGGCGTGGCTTTGCCCTGCATTAGGACCCTTGGCCTTTTCCTTCGTTCACCCTGTGTGTACAGACTCACAGCCTCTGGGTCAGCCACTAACCAGGTTGCTTTTGTAAGTGGTCTTCAAACACTTCTTACACCATCCTCCCTCGCTCATGATTATGAGTCCTACCTCCAGAAGACAGTTGTTTTTTGCCACTTATTTTATTTTTAGCTCCCCCTCGCCCATCTCCATAGGGTTCATAATGAGCCTTGATTGAGGTTATTCCGGTTAGCGGCATTTTCCCAAACAGTACCTCGACAAAAAAATAATTTAGAGAATTCCTTCCTCCACCCCCGAACGCTGAGAGGTTTTGTTCTTACATAAATATAAGGCAACTTACTCTTTTCTAAGAATAATTTTGACAGAAAGCCTGGAAATCAGAGGCTCGGGCTCTGGCTGCCCATCGCACCACTTGGAGAGCTTTAGAAAACATTGACGCTCTAGTGCCCTCCCCTCCCAAGACAATCTGATTTTATTGGTCTGAGACATCAGGATTTTTTTAAACCTCTCCAGGCACCTCCATGCAGCAGATCCCAATCCACTTCCCAACCCTCCCCCAGGCAATAGTCTTGTTGATGTCACCTGTTCATGTTCAAGTTCTCCTTGTTGGTGGGAACCTCTTCCCATGATTTCATCCCTCAACCTCAGCACCCCTCAAAACTCTGTGTGCCCCAATGCCAACTTCTGAGGTCTGGGGCAGAGCCCAGAAATCTGCATTTGCAATGCATGATGCCTTCTCAATGCCATCAGCAGCCTTTGGTGGGTTTATCTGGGATGTGGAGCAAGGTACTGTGGCCAGCCTCACCTGTCGGGGAGAGAGCCCATTCTGGTTTGAACATGCCAGGGACCACAGGAGAGCTGCTGTGGTTTCCCCAGATCTTTTCTGACTTATTTAAAGACTGGCGCCCCTTCAGAGCAACATTGATTATCCTTCTAAAGTGGAAATAAAAAACCCACATGATCCTGCTTGTCAGACAAGAAAGCAGAGGGATTCACCTGGCTTGGAGAAGCCTCCGTGGGAGCAGATGGTACCCACTTGGACATGGTGGTAACACCACAGTCTTCTGCTGAGCCTGTGCCAGGTGACTCCTTGTAGCCCCCCAGGAAGGCCCTTCCTCCAGCACAGGCGTGGTCAGGCCCAGTGGGGAAGACATGGGGAAGCATGGGATCTGGATGGTACTTGCTGTCCTCATTACATATGGCATTCAGAACAGGGCCCACGGCCAAACCTTCAGGCCCCCTCCCCTCTCTCCACCCCGAGTTGCTGTTATGAACTCCAGCTGGGCTGCTGTGTCCACAGCCTTTGCTTTATTAAAGTTTTTCAGAGAGCTCCCAGAACTCTGTAAATCAGGGTTTGTATGGGCACTGGGGAACACCAGAGAAAGTGCACACATCGACCTGGCTCTCTCCTTGGGAAGAGACCAACTTAATGGAGAGACGGTTCCAAGGGCTCTCAGAGACTGAGCAGAGGTCCAAGAACTTGGAGAGCAGGATCAGGGTGGAGGACTTGGATACCTGGCAGGTTCCTCCCTGGGAAATACAGTAGTCCTCTCTTATCTGCAGTTTCAGTTACCCACAGTCAACCACAATCCAAAAATATTAAATGGGAAATTCCAGAAATAAAAAATTCATAAGTTTTAAATTACACGCTGTTTTGAGTATCGTGATGAAATCTCACATCGTCCCACTTGGTCCCGCCCAGGACATGAATCACCCCTTTGTCTAGCATATCCGAGCTGTCTCTCCTCGTCGCCTGCTAGTCGCTCAGGTGTCAGATGGACTGTCACGGTATCACAGCACTTGGCTTCGAGTCACCCTGATTTTACTTCATAATGACCCAAAAGCACAAGAGGAGTGATGCTGGCATGTCGTTACAATTGTCCTATTTTATTAGTTACTATTGTTGATGTCTTTACCTAATTTACAAGTTAAACTTTATCATAGGTATGTATGGAACATAGTATACAGGGTTCAGCACTATCCACGGTTTCAGGCATCCACTGGGGGTCTTGGGACGTATCCCTGCCGATAGGGGGGATTACTGTACTTTAAGAGAAAGTGAAGGGGAACGGAAGGGAGAACAGAACCATAGAGTAACGTCTTCCCAGGTCTGCTCCTTGGGAATGTGGGATCATCTGCTCACCACATTGACCTGGTTTTAGCAAACTCTGCCTCCTCGGGGCAGGGCTGCAAGTACTAGAAGTGCCAGTAACTAGGGATTTGGTGTCTAAATTAACACGTTAGCTCTGGTATGCACAAGAGGTTGTACTTTATTTTCTTTAGCTTTAGTTAATTCTGAGTCCCAATCCTCCTTCAGGTTTGTGGGAAATTCAATTCCACTGGGCTCCTGTCCATGACCAGGAGGCAAAGGCCCCAGAGCCTCAGGCAGCAGAAAGCGCTGGGGAGACCCCTGTGATCATCAGGCCCTGTCCCTCCTGGGGGCCACTGAGCCATCTTGCCCTTTCTCAAGAATTCAAAGCCTGGCTCTCTGCTTAGAACAGAGGTGGGAGGTGAAATGCAACCAGTGTGAATTAATATTTCAGCAATTGTCTTATGTCTTGGTCTGCTTGGGCGGCTCCAGTTCTGAAGGCTGGAAGTCCTTGATCAAGGCGCTGGCAGTCCTAGATCAAGGTGTCTGGGGAGGGCTCTCCTGGTTTGCAGACAGCTGCCTTCTCATTGCGTCCTCACAGGGAGGAGAGAGAGCTCTGGTCTCTTTCTCTTCTTATGAGAACAACACTAATCCCCTCCCAGAGGCCCCACTTCCTAATACCATCCCACTTGGGGTTAGGGCTTTAACATACGCATTTTGGGAGGACATAAACATACAGTTCATACATCATGAAACAGTCTCCCATCAGGTGGCTGGTGCTCTTGCCCTGAATTACTGCAAGCACCAGGGAATGACACACGTGGCCAGGCCCAGGGGCAGCCACGTTGTGAAGCCATCATCCCTGCCCCCTGGTCCAGTTTAGTCCCCCAGCTCAGGCTGTCCCTGTCTCTGGCAGTGCTCGTCAACCTGTGGGAAGGGCCTGCAGTCCCGTGTGGTGCAGTGCATGCACAAGGTCACCGGGCGCCATGGCAGCGAGTGCCCTGCCCTCTCCAAGCCGGCAGCCTACCGACAGTGCCACCAGGAGGTCTGCAACGACAAGATCAACGCCAACACCATCACCTCCCCTCGCCTCGGTGAGTACCCCTGCAGGCTCCAGTTCCTGGGGGTGCTGTGTGCTTTGCTGGCAGTGGGGTTCTGTAAGCCAGAAAGCCCCTTTCTTGGGCCTTATTTGTCATATAAGGCTGACATTTGTCAGTTTTGTAGAAGAGAAGAGGCTTCAGAGATGGAATTTCATTTTCTAACTGCAGTCTCAAACACAGGACCTTGAGCATTCCACTGTCCCCTCTGCCCACACAGAAGGTTTCTCCAGCGTTTGAGGACCCCTGTGCAGGAGGGGGGTGAAAGGGAGTGCTTCTTTCTAAAGACGAAAGACCTGGGGGTATCGCTGATGAGGCCTTCACAAGGTATGCATAGGACCTTCTCAGGCTGATGCCCAGGAGCTGGCAGATGTGGTGGAGAGGTGGGAGCACTTGTGGGAGCAGTTTGACCCTGAGCACTCAGAACCTGGCCCTTTTCCAGTTCACACCGCAGGCCAGTGGTATGAGAAGGAGAAGAGGATCATTTGACATTGATCTGATGATGCCTTTTAACAGAGATTCTGCTTTTCCAAATAGAAGTCCCTGGGAAATATCTTCCTACCCAAAGCCCCTTTCCCTAATGCTGGAACTCCACCAAAAAGAAAGGGGTTGCTAAGCATCTTCCTTTGGGGTGGAGGCCCTGGGGTTTGTGGAGGTGCATGGCTGGCGTGTGCACACACGAGCCCGCTTGGTAACCTCAGAGACCTCTTCTGAGTAGGGCCTTTCCATACTACCAAGACCCTGAAGGTGATCTGGGTGGCTTATTTGTACTTTGACTTCGTGCTTTTGTGGGTCCTTTGATGTCCACAGCTCTGTGCCATCTGTTTTATAAGTGCCAACAGTAATGGTGTCCTCAGCCACAAGATAACAGTAAGTGCTACTTAGCTCAGGAACAGGGTGGCCAGTGCCCTTTCCCATGAAGAGGCAGCCAGACCACCACACTCAGTCAAGCGCTTGGGTTGGACATAGTGAGGTGGGTCACCTGTAGTAAAAAGTGCCCCTGGTGGGGGCATGATCTCATCGGTCTGTGCAAGGTCGACTGATGTGTGCACAAGGGCGAGAGAGCCCCAGACCGTCAGACCACAGGCCATCCCTGTGTGTACACCACGATGCAACCACGCCATCCCTAATCCCTGGGTATTGTCTCTCTGCTGTCCCCCTTAGCTGCTCTGACCTACAAATGCACGCGGGACCAGTGGACGGTGTATTGCCGGGTCATCCGAGAAAAGAACCTCTGCCAGGACATGCGGTGGTACCAACGCTGCTGCCAGACCTGCCGGGACTTCTATGCCAACAAGATGCGCCAGCCGCCTCCACCACCAAGCTCATGACGCGCGGCCTGGCAGTCGCTCAGCACTCTGGTCTGAGGCCTGGCGTTTAGTGAGTGGAAAGGCCACCCACCAACAGTTTACCAGCCCTGAGGCCAGGACCCCCCACAGCACGCTGTGCTCCCCAAAGCCGCCCCGGAATCCAGTCGCTTAGAACTTGAGAGTGGACTTGATGTTTGCCATTAGTGCTTTTGTACTTAATATATTGTAACAGCCACTGGATGGCTTTCTACAGTAAGGAAAAAATAGGCATGAGTCACAAAATAATGATAATTTCTAAGGTTCCGTGTACCTCAAAGGGGAACGCCTCTGGCAGACAGTTGTCAGAAGAGAGAGACGTCATGCAGCACTTCTGTCTCGGCTTTCTTTTGACACTTGAGTTCCCAGTGCTTGATGTACCATGGGGGGAATAGCCCCAAAATGAGACATTTCATGTTAAAAGAGGCTTTATTCTGACAGCCAGCAACACCCCGGATGGAAGGACAGATGTCAGTGAGTCTGTGATAATGGCTTCTCTGGAGAGGGCTGGGCTGCCAGAGCCCACGTTCCCTTTAGTCTAACTTTCTTGACAACACAAAAATCAGGACTTTGCCTCTCTGCCCATCTCTGAGAACAGATTCTCTAAATCCTGGGCCATCCATGCCTTGGAAGTCTTGGCCCTGGGAGTTTAATCTGCGTGGGTCAAAAAGGACACCAGCGCCAAGTATTTCTCCACACCACTCGTGTGGGGAGAATATTCTACGAGGGTCTGGGTTTGGGGAGGCATCGAAATTTCAGAGCTCTGTTGTCCACCACGTAGGGAAAGAGGGGAGACTTTCTTCAAGGTGCTGTGACACAGGACACATGCCTATTGTGGCGATGGCATTGCTTCCTCACATAAAGGAGCTCAGGACAGCTTTGTCAGGGGTGCGTGGGCTACCCCTCTGCTTGATGGGGACATCCACTGTAGCCAGCACTCCATGAAGCTTTGCACCTTATAGATGCTGTGTCACACCCCAGCAGCTTTCCATTGACCTTGGCTGTTTATCCAAAGTTAAAATTACATTTAGGACCTTCAAGGATGCAAGCTCAGGCCTGGGATCTGCAGAGTCAGGCCTGACTATTTCTGGCATGGGGTGGGTTTCCTCTGTGAACCACTCAGCCTGGCGCACCAGGGCCATGGGAGGGCCACCACCTGGCTGGGCTCGCTGCACACCCTCTGAGCCCTCCCGTAGGCCAGACTTTGCAGTGCCTGTTGTTGTCATGGCTGTCACTGTTGACCCATCTTCTGGGTGGGGCCAGGATGATGCTCAGAAAGGCATGAAGTCATCTTTCCCTCCTGCAGCCCCCTCATCCCTGCCACAGAGCTCTTCCCTCTCCCGAAGTCCAGAGCAAATGACCAGGGTGCCTCTTTTTGAGAGCAAAGAAGATCGTAGGACCCTGCCTGCCGCAGGAAGCCAGACTGGGGGCAGAGACCCCAAATTTTAGGACTGCCTTGCTCACCAACTTGGTGGGCATTTCCTGGGTGCTTGTGTTCTAAGACTTTACCATGAGAAACCCCCTTTCTCCCCCCAGATTTCAGACAGAGGCTTGCACTTGGGCTCATTTCCATGGGATCAGCTCCAAGTGCCTCTTGATTTATTGGTGCTGTGTCTGTTTTCTGTTTTATTTTTTAATGTCACAACTTTAGGGTTAGCTTAAATTAGAAGGAAAAAAAAAAGCCACCTCTCTGCCTTCTCAACCTTATCGTATGAGCTATGCTTTTGTTTTTGATTTTTAATACCCCAGAGGCAGAGACGTGGTGGGGATGGCAGGGAATTTATTCAGTTCTGCTTGAATCAACAGACAGTTGTGAGAGACCCCCCCCCCCCCTAGGTGCTCTGTAGAGAAAACTAGGAGAATGTCAGGACGGAGTGGCCCATCCTGTGGGGTAACACCAGGGCCTGTGCAAAACACTGTGTTCCCCAGCTCAGGCCTGGCCACCAGCAGACTCCCTGAATCCATTTCCACAAAATTCTCAAACTTGGGGAGCTGGAGTTCAATTTTTCCTCAGCTCCAAATGGGCTGTAAATTTACCAAATGACATTAGCCTTTTAGAGCCAAGGAACAGAGCCAGGGCAGCCAGCTAAGGAAACCACAGTGGCCTCATTGCTCATCTGCGTGGGCCCACCCAGGCCAAGCAAGCACGTGCATGTGCCCTAGGTGGGCACTTACCCTGGTGCCTCTGACTCTCCCCCTGGCCACCCTGACTGTATCAACTGGACTCCCCTGGTAAGGGCCCCATAAGCTCAGAATGAAAATGGTTGGTTCAGTGATTGTTAAACAGCCCATTGTTTCCCCAAAGTCTGCATCTTTCTGAGCTCTTTTAGCTCACACCAGCGCTGGCACTTTGAAACCCACCAGCCCGCCTTCTGTGTATGGCTCTAGCGATGATTTATTTCATGAAGCCGTCTCAACACTCTCGTTCCACCTTATACAGAGACATTGAAACTTTGATTACAACAGCGATGTCTCTGTAGGGTTAACAAGACCTTGTACTGTCACTCAAGTACTGTACCTGTGGTTGCACAGGTGTGTTACTAGTTCGAGTCTCACGATCTTATGGTGCTATTTTTATTGGTGCAGATTGAAACCCTCTCAGCTGACCGTGGCTTGATAGTAGCAGAACACAGGAAGAGATCCTCTACGTCAATAATATCATTGTTCTTTTTTTTCAGTTCAGAGTCAAATGTATATATTTTTTATTAGTTAACTTACATTACATACTGTACCCATGGTATTTTTCTTTTACTTTTTGGTGCTGGTTTTGAAAGGAAAAAAAAAAAAAAAACAGAAGACAAACATTGGATGCCATTATACATGAAAAATGAATCATATCATTGGAAGCAAGTTGACTATTTGTAATAAAATGTTTTCCCATAACAGTTTTAAGCTGTCTGTGAAGTAAAAGACAAAAGCCAGTCCTCAGGGGCTGGTGAGGGGTTGTCTCCTTCCCTGCTGCAGTGGTCACCTGGCTTGCCTGGGACTTGGCCACAGTTGTGGCCCATGTCAGAGGGCTAGTAAATGCAGTCCTGGTGGGTGGCTGCTGTCTCCCCAAGCGAGTGCTAACAAATCATTCAGTCCTGGGCCTCATCCCTGGGTGGTTGCAAAACCCTGGGTGGGGACCTGAAGGTCTGACATCTGTGCCATGAGCCTGTGTGTCCGACATGGAGAGCGCAGGCCATGGCAGAGCAGGTGCCCGCTCCCTACACCGGGCTCTCCAGCCGTTAACCCTGACATGCCAGCAGGGTGTGAGAGTGAGTCCTGGCCCTGCCCACCGCCCAGCACTGGGGACATGGCAATGGCACCACCCAATCACAACTGGGACGACTGCACCATTTGGACCCCATCTGGGCCCGACGAGGAGCAGGGATGTCACAGCTCGAGTGGGTGGGCACTTACCTCCTGCAGGCAGAAGGAGCTCCCCACCTAGGAAATGAGAGAGCCTCCTATTAGGACTGGAGAAGCACCCAGAAACTTCACTAAATAGCAATTTGTTGAACAGACAACAAACTGCCCACAGCCCCCTGGTTGCCAGGAGACCTGTGGTATGTGTTAATTCTCAAAAACCATTGCCAGCCTGCCTCCATGACCTGTTAGAACCTTCTCCTTCCTCTGAGTGTTGTGATCTCTCTGGTGGGTTGACTTTTAACAGCCCCATTGGCAGGTAATTTCTGCTGCTTCAATTCCTGGGTGGCCCTTTGCAATTCTGGTTTGTTAGATGGAATTGACAAGCCCCCCATCAGCAAGTGCTGAGTGAGCTTCTACTGGGCTTCCTGGAACTACCGAGAACACAAAAGAACAAAAGACCTGCTCAGGAGCCCATGGTCCTACTAGGCAGAAAAGCCTGGAGGCCCCACAACAGAGAATGAGTGAGAGTGGCAGAAGCTCCAAGGAGGGAAAGGTCGGGACTTCCTCTGTGGGTTTGTTGATTGACCTCGTGACTCAGACTAGAAGGGTGGGGTTGCAATCTTTCACAGTGGTGCTCTCCCTCTGCAAAGAGTCTCAGCAAAAGCCTCACATTTCTGCTGCGAGGCACAAATCCACCTGCATCTGGTCCGCCTCCTCCACCTGACAACGGAGGCAGTGGCCTCCTGGAAGGCCAGCCACATACTGTCACTGACCCCCATCAGGGCTCCACACTCTGTCTCCACCTCCTACCCCTTCAGCCACTCCTGTGGCTTTTGCCCCTGCTCTTCACTAACACTGTCCTTGACAGGTCACCAGTGCTGTCATGGTGTCAGATCAAGTAGACATCTTAGTGTCCTATTCTCCAGCTCTCAGCAGCTCTCTCCTGGGGTACCACCCTCTCCTGACTTTTCTTGTAGGGGATGGAGTGTCCCAGAGCCCACCCCTCCACTCTCTTCTCTCTGTACTTTCTCCCTAGGCCGTATCACCCAGACCCAAGGCTTTCAAAACTGTATGTATTCTGGTATCTCCCAAATGAACACCTTTGGCCCTGACCACTCCCTTGACCTTCACACTCACATGTGACCTCTCCACATGGATAGTCCACAGGAAGCTCTGGGACTGGGATGCCCCTCAGAGTTGTCCCGAATCTGCAATTTGGGCAGGAAGTTTAGTGAGGGCAGCTCACCTCTGCTGGGGTGGCTCAAAGAACAAGGAGAGACTGGGATTATCAGAAGGTTTACACCCTCGCATGTCTGGCAGCTGATGCCAGCTGTGAGTGAGAACCTCAGCCAGGGCTGTTGGCCAGCACATCAGTAGGTCCATCTATCTTACCCTTATAGATGGTTTAATTAACTATCTCCAAACCTACCTACAGGTAAGGCTACCCGGCTGCTACTCTGACCTTGCCACTCTTTTTGATCATTACACCCACCCTGTTTCTAACTGTTAAGGGCCACCAGTTGGCTTCTATTATTTTGGAATCCTTTTAATAACCCCATTGCTATCAGAAAGCCCCTCTCTTTCACCATCTCGACTGCCAGCGATGACCTATGGAGGACAGCTATGACTCAACTACCCCTCGCTGCTGGTGCCCTCTCTCCAGGACTGCCTTACTGCTCTGGCAGATGGAGTATCCCGTGGGCCTCCTGTGGAATATAGCCTGGGGAGGTGCTCCAGCCTTGCAGGGGACATCCTCCACAGCAGGCCCACCCTCTGAGCCCTTCGATCCCTATGTCCACCACCCACCATAGCACTCCTACTTTACTTTGTGTGACCATCACTTTCCCCAAGATTCCACAAGCCATCTGCCTCCCGGGGTCCTCACCGGGGAGTTGAATCCATGGAGAGGGCTCCCATCACAACAAACTTTCCATCTTTACGTTCCACTGTTGCAGATCTAGCACCCTCAGATCTGGTCCCATGCACACCCTCCTGGTGTCTGCATGCACGTGTCTACCAGGTCTTGCACCTCTTTTGGGATCTAGTTCCTTTCCTTCCGCAGCTGGGTTACACTGTGATTTAGGTGTCTGTCTGGTGGCCAGGAGGGGAGGTAGGGACAGAATCTGACTCGGAGGGTGTTCATGTTATTTTGCAAGGCATAGGCCTCAGCATCATCTTCAAGCAAGGAAGCAGCGATAGATTTAACAGAAAAGAGAGGGCCACTTCTGCAGGCCGGGAAGATTCTGGAGAATGTGGGGTTTTATGGTTTTTAGAGCATTGACCTAGATATCTCCATTCTGATCTCTTTTCTGATTAGGAAAGAGTACCACATTCCTAATCAGCGTCCTGACCTGGGTGTAACCAACCTGCTAGGGCTGAGAATTTAACCTTCTCTGCGGCTTCCATAGTCACTATCACTAAAGTCTGATCCTCAGCTTTTCCTGCCCTCCACTTGTAAGAGATGAGAGTCTTGTTCTATGCTGCCAGGGAAGCTCTGATTTCCACACTTGACTTAAATTGGTGATTGATCAGCAGCCGCATTTCTATTGTCTTTCTCCAAAGCATCACCAACCCTCAGCAACAGCCATTTGATTTCTTTGCCTTCTCATTTCTATTTCCCTACGTTTTCACATGACTGAGCTATTACACCACCAGTGAATGTTGAACCGTTACCCGTACAGAGATACGGGCTTCCCTCCATGGTGGGCTCCCTGCATCCAGCTGGCAGGTGAGGCACTTCCAAAATTCTATGTCAGGTCTGCTTGCTGAGACCACTCCTGGCAGGAGCCAAATGCCATAGTTTGGTTTCTCAGGAACCAGTCTCTGAGATGGAGATTTGTGGGCAGGAGGCTTATTGGGAGGTGCCTTCAGGAACACCATTAAGTGGTGAAAGGATGGCATTGGGCACAGGGAGACAGTCACAACGGGGGCTCAGCCAGTACCACAGGGAGCTGTGGAGCCGGAATGGCCCTTCACCCTTGTCCCACATGGAGGCAATGGGGCAGGCCTCTGTACGTCATGGGAAGGGGCATGATCTTGAGAGACCACTCCCTTCTCCTGAGAGCAGTGCCTGGGGATGGCCTCGGCTGTGAGCAGCCACCCCTCCTGCGATCTGGGGAGTGAATTTCTCAGTCCTGGAGGGGTCTGTGTCGCACACCACAGCATCCACTGCGTACCTCAGACTTAGACTTTTCCAAATTACGTTCCCAGTCTCCTCCCTCCTTTCCTTCTGGAGGTTTCTCAAAATCAGTAAATGGCACTACTAGGTTTTGATGTTAAAACCTCAAAGTCATCCTTGTTTCCTCAGTTTCCCTTTCTATACCCCATCCAGTTCAGCCAAAAAATACCATTGGTTCTGCCTCCAAATGATGTCTCCAATCTGTCCACCTCTCCATGCCAGGTCACAGACGTCTCACTGGGACCCCGCGGTAGCTTCCTGTCTTAGTCCGTTAGGGCTGTTATAACAAAATTCCTCAGACTGTGTCATTTATAAACAGAAATGTATGGCTCACAGTTCTGCAGACCGGGAAGTCTGAGGTCGAAGCGCCAGCAGACAGCGTCCACTTCAAAGACGGTGCCTCGCGCTCCAGCCTCACATGGCGGAAGGGCAAAGCGCTCTCTGGGGCCTCGTTTATAAAGGTGCTAATCCCATTCATGACGACTCTGCCTTCTAGACCCAGTCACCTCCCTGATGCCCCATCTCCCAACCCCACTGCACTGAGGATGAAGTTTCAACACATAAATTTGGGGTGGGGGGAGGCACACACGTTCAGAGAGTAGCACCTCCTGTCACCCCTTTTCCTCACTAGGTCCCTCCGATACAATCTTCACACCCCAGCCAGGGTAATACTTGAAAAACGTAAGTCATAATAAAAATATAAAACATAAAAACATCAATGACATTTCCCATTTCCCTGCTTAAAACCGTCCAATAGCCTCTCGCCCCTGTGGTCTTCTCAGGCCAGTGTGACTCTGTCCCTCCTGCACCCCTCCAGGCACCAGCCACAGTCTGCTCTCCATCCCATGAGCCTCCCACCTCTTCCCCACCTCTGGGCCTTTGCAGGTGCTGTTTGCTCTGTTGATCATGCCACCCTGCCCTACAGTTCTTCCCACGGCTGGTTTATCTGCACCTCCATGTCCCAGCTCAAATGTTATTCCTCATACAGACACCTGTTGAATGCTCTGTGTAATGTGGCTTCCCAGTCATCGTAGCTGCTGTATCTCTTCCACAGAGCTTGTCATAACCTGGAGCTACTCTGTTAACTTTCTCACATGTGTGTTGTCTGTCTTCCCATCCAGAAAGTAAGCTCTACCAGGGCAGAAATCGTGTCCCACTGGGTAGACACTGGTGCCCAGCATGTGCATGTGCTAAGGGAATATGCTTATCCTTTGCTAGTTCTAATTTTTATCATTTAAATTATTTTCAGATAAATCCAAGACTGTACTGGGATGTTTGCACTGGGTAATAAAAATGCACTCTAAATTCAATAATGTTTTTGGCTTATACCTCAAATGATACAAATATTTGGACAACCGGCTTCAAGTCAATGAAAAAAAGATGTTGGCCTTTTTTCAAATTCTCCCCCTTGTCAACCATCCCTTGCCAACGAATAGGTGTTTCCAGGTGGTTGCCATGGTAATCTGGAAGCTGCTTTTTCTCTTTTTCATGTTATCTGTGGAACAGGAGAGTGACAGACTCAGGAGGCAGAGAAAAGTGCGTGGTTCGGTGAGGATCTTTGTAAATCGATGTGGTACCACCATCTGGTGTTTCCAGAATAAAAGTTCTAATCACGCAGCTCACAGTGTTGTCGGGACAAGCCCCCATGTCTGGCAGGGACCCAGTGTGACATGGGAGCTCACTGTAGGATTTCCTCGAGAGGGGACCTCTCTCATTCCCCCATGCACTACAAACTTGTCATCCCCTGGCTTTGAAGCCCTCCACAGAAAAACCACCCCTGCAGAGCCCAAGCAGCCTCATCATTCTGAGGGATAACATTAAAAATGACCAAGAAACTAGAAGGTTTTCCTCCTGTAATTCCTTAAGAGAACACAGGATTTCCCTTGGAAAAGACTAGATATTCAAGTCTGGGGGAATCCATCCCATTGTAGGGAAAAAGTAAAGGGGCCAGTGAATGAGAGTCCCTTACAGACAGAGGCCAGTCAAGCCACAGCAGAACTCCTTCCTGGCGGAGCCGTCAGGAGGAGCCTCGCCCACACATAGCAGGGCTGCCACAGGACCTGCCCGTCACTGATGCTGCATGCAGCCAGCCCTGCTGCGGGCGGCACCGAGGCTGCATCCACACGCATGCAGGAGGCTCAAGTGAGGCTCATGGAGAATGACAGTGTCCCTGAGGCTTCCAACAAGCTGCTCCTTTTTACTCCTCCTCATCCTTCCTCTCTGTCTCTCTCTTCTCAAAATCCCTTCCTTGTCCTTTTGGTCTGTCTCTTTCTTGTATCAGGATTTCTTCTCTTTCTCCCTCCCCACGTCCATCTCTCCTTCCCTTTCCCTCCCTTTCCACTTTCTACATTTTCCCCACCCTCTCCAATTTCAGATAAACATAAAAACATAAATGGCATCCCCCTTCTTATCACCATTCAATAGATGATCCACTTCTGACTCAGGCCCCATTGTAGATGTGGAAATGCCCACTGAGGGCCCACTCGTAGGTCTCCAGGGTGTGGGAGCTGCACTGGGGGCTGTTTCACCAAGCCTTGGGGTTGCAAAGACCTTTTAAAAATTCACTCTCAAACTACTGCCCAAGGATCCTTCAAACTAACCATTCTTTAGAAGTTTTAGAGGTCCCTGGGTACTCACTTCCAGCTTATTTCTGTGTGTGCCAATCACACATTCAGCAGTCCTTTAGCCAATGATGTACCTCCAGCAATTGGCTATCTTGCCACTGAGGTTAGTTTTAACATGCCAGTTGATAGTTATGAAACAGCAGTTCTAGAAGTCCCGTCCAAGGATCGCTATGTATTAACACATCATTAAAATAGTATATTGCAAAGTCAACATATGATTATAACTGTTGACCTATCAAATACTGAAAGATTTTGAAACCTCAGTGGAAGCCAAATGTCATTTTATTAAATTGTGATACAGGAAAGGGAAGAGAGAGTGTTGCAAATGTTGCAATGGGGTTGGTTTGACACGTTAGTGGTTTTTGCCAATATTTTCTTTAACAAAATAAGTATATAATATATCCACACAAATTACATTACAATACTGCATTTTTATTCTATATATATCTACATGCACACATACACACACACATACAATGCATACATGTGAAGTGTGGCCACAGTGTTGACCTGGGACAATTTTTCGTGGCTTATATAATGGCCCTAGAGCAATTTCAACAGGGTACAATGGCCACATTGCTCAATTAGGACAGAGGCTCCGAAGGCAGCTGCAACACCCATCTGAATATATAGGTTAAGTATATAAAATACATTTATATCATGACTCATATATTAAATGACCGTTTTACAATGTAAGCCAATAAACTTGTATTGAGAAGTGTGGTAGATATAGGGTGGAGGGACAACAGATAAATAATGCACAGTCCCCTGTCCTCAGGGCCGGCCCGGTGGCGCACTGCTACAGTGCGCCGCTTGGGAAGCGCGGTGGCGCTCCCGCCGAGGGTTCGGATCCCACATACAGACCGGCCGCTCACTGGCTGAGCGAGGTGCGGGCGCAACACCGAGGGTTGCGATCTCGTTGCCGGTCCCGGTCCGGTACAGGCGCGACACTGAGGGTAGCGATCCGTTGCCGGTCATGAAAAAAGACAAAAAGGAAAAAAAAAAAAAAAGAGTACCATAACAACATGTTACTGTACCCTTCTCTTGGCAAATGTGTGGCTCTGCCCAAATGTGGAAAAACATTTAAGTCTGTTCAAAACTAATAGGACTATTGGCTCTGAACTCAGGATAAACAAACCTCTGCCCAAGAGGAAATCAGATCCACTGTCTTTCTGATCTAACTCAGCAAAGCCAAGTTCTCAAAGTTTGAATGCCTCACTCACAAGCACCCTCAAATGAATTTTGTGTCTCTGACATTGCACTGATCACAAATATCATTTCCTAATGACATGGCCTGTGCTCTCCAAGTATATTGATGGGTCAGACCATGTTGACCAGTCCTGCATGGTTTTCTCGGTCCAGACCAAGCTGATTGGTCATAGCGGATAGACCTATGCACACAGCCAGTGACATGTGAGCTGCACTCATGTGGCTATTTTAGGGTGTAAATCAAGGAGTAACACGCATTTTAAAAGAACAGGGAATTATGAAACAAAATCAGATAGATAGGAAAAAGAATCAACAAGGAAAACTCAGAACTGGCAAGCAGAGTCAATAAAATGAAAAACTCAAAACACTGGATGAACTCTAGAGATAAAGGAATCAAATGGAGGATTCATGAGTTGGAAGATAGTACTGAAGAATTTTACCCAGAAAGGCAGCATAGAGAGGCAAAGGAATATGAATAAGTGAAAGCATACTTAAGAAAGTGAAGAAAATTTGAGAGCAGTCAACTTTTGCCTAATTGTGGCTCCAGAAATGCAAATAAAAGAAAAGGTAGAGGAGCCAGCCACATTTGAAGAAAAAATGGCTGAGGATGTCCAAGAATGAAAGACATGAGTCCTTAAATCCAAAGGCACTTCTGATGGTGAACAGCATAAGTGGAAATCAGTCCACACCTCGCACATCGTTGTGAAGCTGCGGAAGTCAAGGACGAAGAGGAAAGCACAGAAGAAACCAGAGAGGAAAAGACAGATCCGCCACAGGAGTGATGGTTACAGTGACAGCAGACGCCAGAGGGGCACGGAGAGGATCTCTTGAGGAGCACTGGGAGCGGCCACCCATGTCTGTTCACTCCGACTCTCATGTCCCATGGGAAGCTAAACTTCCTCCTCCTCCAGAGCCTCCCCCAGTCACGGGGGCTCATTACTTAGGCTCGTGGCTCCTCCCTGGGCCTGCTTATCTCAGCGAGTGGCTGCCCCACCCACCCGTCATTACAAAAGGAGGAAACCTGAGAATCAGCCTGAGGTGGGACATCCCAAGTCCTGCCACTGTCTGTCTTTTCAATTCCCTCCAGTCTCTTCCTCTTCCCCATCCCAGTGGACACTGCTCAGGCTCCAGCCCAATGCAGTAGCCTCCTGGCTGGCCTTGTTGCTGGCTGGGCACCAGTACCAAGCAACCCTTTCCAGGCCACTGCCTAACCGGGGCTCCCAGTACTGCTTTCCTGTTCAAAGCCCTGCCCAGGCCCTCAGAATCAATAGGATAGAGCTGTGCTCACCTTCCAGGCAACACACAACCCCTCCAGCTCTGCCCATGCCTACCCCAACTCTCTAAGCCTGGAGTCTGCAAACTATGACCCACCAGCCAAATCCTTCCCACTGCCTGTTGTTAGAAATAAAGTTTTATTGGCACAAGCCATGGTCATCTGTTTATGTATGTCTGTGGCTGTTTTTGCTCTGCAAAGTTGGAGTTGAGAAGCTGGACAGAAACCACGGGACTCTTTGCAGACAGTGTTTGCCGACCCCTCCTCTCAGCTCTCTGATATCTCTGATATCTCTGGCCTTCCACATGCTGTTCCCTTGGCCTGACCTGTCTCTCCTTTCTCTGCCCATTTCTGACACCTGTCTTTGGTGGCCCTGCAGCCATCTGCTTATCTGCAAATGTCACATGGTTCACACAGCACTCAATTCCTGGTGGTTGGTCTGTCTCCCCATTAGACTGTGAACTCCTTCTGGGTGGGGACTGGGCCTCCTTCAGTTCGCTTACTGAGCACAACCCACGCCAGTAAAGGACTGGATGCATGAGGGGGAACCATCCACCCAGGGACTGGCTGCCTGGCATCTCTCACCAGGACAGTGCGAGCTTGCCTGTTGAGGGAGACACAAAGCCTTTGTATGGGTTTCTGCCAGGCAGGTTGCTGGTCACCACTACTAGTGGCAGTCATGGTGGCACTGAGACATCTCAGGCCCCCAGCTCCTGGTCAGTGGTGGTGGCTTCTTTGTCCCTTCTAGATTCAGGGCTTGAACTTGGCAAAATGCTGACACCGCAGTTGGCTCTTCAGACTGCATCTTTCCACCCCAATAACAAGCCATCCTTGAGACTCCAATAGCTGCAGCTTCATACAGATCTTTAATTGAGATGTGAAGGATTAAAGGTGATTAAAGAAAGCAAGCCTTGGTCTCTGCAGTTGTTATTATAGTGTCTCTTACTTCCTTCTCTTCTGGCCTGTGTGGACACTCACTCTGCCCAGCCCTCAGCTGTGGCATCACTCCCAGCCTTGCCACGTCACTGCTTTCAGTAAACTACTGTGACCCAAAAGAATCTCATACAATCTATTTTTACCTCTGTAAAAGGTGGTCTTTTTGTGAAGCATAATAATTCCAGGCAAAGGTAAAACTTCTCACCAATCCTTCCCAGAGTCCTTGGTCTTCTGGCCATGCCCTAATACCACCACCTGCCCACACACTGCCCCACATGCTCCTTCTGGTGGCTCTTCCTGGTGGCCCCACAGCCACCCCTTCCACTTTCCAGAGTTTCCTGCATGCCATACCCTGGCAGGTGCTGGGCAGGATGTGGGCTTGGCTCCAAGTCCCCCACTTAAGGCACCCTAGTGCTGCAGGGAAGTGACAAGAGTACTGTGACTGTCCATGCAGGACCTAAGGCCCATCAGAGATGAGAATCCAGAGCTGAGGTGCAGAACCACATGGAGACCAGAAAGCATTTGTACAAGGACGTATATTAACCATGTCTTTTATCTTCTCTAATTCTGATGCTTTGATATCTGGGGCCTTGCTGACTCTGGAGGGACTACCCCTTCCAGGGCTAACCAATTCTTAGGGATGGTAAAGAACCCACCCTGAGTGTGCTTTCCAAATGCAAACCAACCAATAAAGAGACTAAACCCCCAGCTACCTCCCTTGTCTTCCTGGGCCACTATCCACCTGCCCTAATCACCCCAGAGCCAGGTACCAGACCACTAGGACAGTTCCTACAGCCCAGAGTCCACTGAAATGATTCAAACTAGCCAGTACTGAGCCTGCTCACCCTGCCTCCCATTCCTTCTCACGAAAACCACAATAAAGTCTCTTATCCATGTTTTCCTCCTGCTCCTCTTTCTCCTGACCGACCTGGTGCCCTCCTCTTGGGAACTGTGAGTAATAAACTATCTTTTCAATGGGAATCGTTTCTTGATCTGTTGCTTCTGCTCTACCTCAATTTTTCTATTAATAAACTATATTTTAAAACAGGAGGTAAAGAGGGAAGTGATAAAGACTCTTGGGAAGAGTTGAGACAGAATACACAGGCCAACACTGCGGGCCCATTTCCCAGGACAGGCAAATTCCACAGGAGTGGAGCAGATGGGTCAGTGGTTGTGTCCAGGCAGGTGGTCAATGGCCACCCCCACCCTGCCACACTCAGCCCACCCACCTCAGCTGCCTGTAGCCTGCACTTCCCACAAGTGGGAAGCGAGCCTGACTCTTCCAGGCTCTCCTCTGAAAGAGAAAACACCAATAAATCAAACAGTGAAGTATTTATTCTTCTCATCTTGTTATCACACAAGCTCCCTGGGGTCTTTTGTACCTTCTAGCTGTGCACCCTGGACCCCAGCCTTCTGTAGGGCTATGATACACATTACCTTATCAGAACAAAACCACCCCCAGAGGCCTGATGGGATGCTGGCTGCAGTCAGGGTCCAGGGCCTGAGGCAGATTTATGGGTGAAACCATCTCAAAATGAGATCCTGTTTGGCTTTGAGTAATTAAGCCCCCTAAGAGTAATCTAGGACCATCAATCACTCCACAGTGCAGGCGCAGCCACATTCAACACCAGGAAGATTGAAGCTAGGGAGGCGCACTCTGTCCTCACATCTCACAGCCATAAGAGCAAAAAGCGATTCACTGCTTAATGGAGTCCATGTGAGCCTCACAATGACGATACTTGGAGAAGAAGTAAAGGTCTGGCAGGCAGAGGAGAGGAAATGACTTCCTGGGCAACAGGGACAGACTGTGCAAGGGAGCAGAGGGTTGTAGGCAGTTGCTGGCATATGGGGTGTAGCATTGTGGAAATGGCAGGAGAGGAAACTGGAGATGCGAAGGCCAGTGTGTTTCCAGGTTGTCACCCCCAGGGTTCACGTGAAGGGCTCAATGAGGATTTCTGATGAACGAGCGAGTTCAAGAGATGACCACAGACAGCTACGCAGGATCGTGAATGCCATACCAACAGCATTTGCCTTCTGTTCAGAGCGGGCTAGCTGGGCTCCAAGCAGAGAAGGACATTGAATTAGACTTTGTTGCTCCCACAGAGACCATGCCAGGATAGCCGGGGGGCTGTTTCTGGGCTTCTCCAGATGAGCGGGTTAAGCCACGCTTTTAAAATAAATAGCTTGTACTGTTTGTCCCCCAAGGACAAAATATGCTTCATGGAGCCTGTCCCATTATTCCTTGCAACATACATATGCAAAGCATTAGCCATTGGACTCCCCCACCCTGGCTTGTTTAGAGAGTAAAGGTTTTTGCCAAGGTCACACAGCACACTGGGGGTGGAACTGAAAGCAGCAATGACCCCAGTCCCTTATCCTGACTGGGCTTCTCTCTTTTTCCCCCCTGCTTCAGCCAATGGCCAAGACTGATCTATCAAACCATGGGCCAGGTCCCTGTGTGACATCTAGCCCCAGACAGGGTCTCTTCTCCTCCAGGGTGGCTGTGATGCTGGCTTCCTCCAACTGGCTATAGCTTGATCACAGCAGCGTGGCTCTGTCCTCCAGAGATCATCAGCTTTAGGGCCGGGTGGGATTAAAGGTTTTTTTTTTGTTTGTTTGTTTGTTTTTTGTCTTTTTCCGTGTCCGGCAACGGATCGCAACCCTCAGTGTTGCCCCGTACCGGACCGGGGACCGGCAACGGGATTGCAACCCTCGGTGTTGCTCCCGCGCCTCGCTCAGCCAGTGAGCGGGAACCGGTCTGTATGTGGGATCCGAACCCCGTACCGGACCGGGGACCGGCAACGGGATTGCAACCCTCGGTGTTGCTCCCGCACCTCGCTCAGCCAGTGAGCGGGAACCGGTCTGTATGTGGGATCTGAACCCTCGGGCGGGAGCGCCGCCACGCTTCCCAAGCGGCGTACTTATCCAGTGCGCCACCGGGCCGGCCCCGGATTAAAGGTTTTGAGGGAAGAGGAAGTGGCTCCTACATGCCTGGAAGAGAGTGGAGAGGAGGTGGAAGCTGGACCTGAGCAGAAATCGGCCTGGCCTAGTTCTGTGGAAAATGACCAGGTGGTGAAACTTCCCAGCTGGGAAGACTGGAAATTCCTTCGCCAAACAGACCTCCTTCGCCCCTCCAGAAGGCCCCAGCATCTTTATGTGATTCCCAGCCCCTCAACCTGGCACTGAAAAGTCGGACTTTCAGTTCCATTCATGATTTTAACAAGTATTTACTGAGCCCTTGTGTGTCAGGCACAGTGCTAGCTGCCATCCACGTGGCAATTTCCACATGAACAACAGAGTGGGCCATGCACTAAGCACGTTAGAAGTCAGGGACACAGTGGTGAACAAGACAGACAGCCTTGCTCTCGTGAACATATAGTCTGGAATTCTTTATTTCTGATGGTCAGTGCAATGTAGTGTGGAAAGACCGTAAGTCACAGGCAGAGAGACCTGGTCTCAAGACGTGGGTCTAGCTTCTCACCAGCTGTGTATTAACAATGTGACAATGGAAGTTTGGGTTGATGGCAAGACAGATACCACATGCCTGACAGTGCCTGACCCAAATGGTCAAACCAAAACTCTGAAACCCTAACTCCTCACCTGCTTGATAATGTAAGAGAGCTGGGCTTTGAGGATTAAAGAAGGATCTCTTGGAGAGAGCTACGGGTGTGCCAACACCAGCCCTGCCAGTGGAATACGCCTCCCACTCCTC
The DNA here is from genome assembly GCF_000696425.1 of Galeopterus variegatus. Lineage (NCBI taxonomy): Eukaryota > Metazoa > Chordata > Mammalia > Dermoptera > Cynocephalidae > Galeopterus > Galeopterus variegatus. The sequence continues at coordinate 498,560 of NW_007726504.1, forward strand.
TTAGGCCTAGGAAGAGGGGCTCCCTGGGGACCTCTCAAAGGATCTAATACATGTGCCCAGAAGTTTGAGCAACACAGTGGACTGGTGCCTGGCTCACACCTGAGGAACCTAAAAGGAAGGAAATGGGCTGTGTCTTGGCTGGCTTGGGCCACCATAACAAAAAGCCACAGACTTAGTGGCTTAAACAACAGAGATGTAGTTCTTATAGCTCTAGAGCCTGGACATCCCAGATCATGGTCCGGCAGAGTTTCTTTTCTGGTGAAGGCCCTCTTTCTGGATTGCAGACACATGGACTTTGTCCTTACATGACTTTCCTCTAAGTACGCATGAAGAAAGAGTGAGATTGAGCTCTCTGGTGTCTCTTATCATAAGGACGCTAATCTCATTGGGTCAGGGCCCCACCCTTAACCTTAATTACCTCCTTACAGGCCCCATTTCCAAATATGGTCACATTGGGAGTTAGGGCTCCAACATAAGAATTTGGGGGGACATACTTCAGTCCCTAGCAGGCTGCCTAGCTACTTCAATGGTACAGCAAATGAAAGGTAGCTGCACTAGGATCAGGCTACAATTCCAGAGTGTGTCAGGGCAGAGAACACATGGACCATGCATGAGAGCTAATGTAGAGTGACTGGGTCCTATCCAAGAGGACTGTGCAATGAGGGGACTGCAGTAGAGGCCATCCACCTGTGATCTGCTGAAGGAGAGTTAGCCATAAGTGGAGGAAAGGGTGTCTTCTGCATCAGACTTACAGATGAGAGATCCCAGCAGATAATGGGATGATGGACATGTACCTCCAAACAACCTACAAAAGTGCTATGGGAGGAAAAGTCAGCCTTAAGCACCCGCAAGGCTCAAAGAATATTTATACTCCATAGTCACATCAATCAGTACCTGCAAGGAGGAACATTCCTGGTCCCCTTTACCTTCCCCTAACCCCATAGAAGAAGAACTCCCAGGTGGGGAAAGCTCAGAGGCTGATCATGGACCCCTTCCCCTAAGTAGGTTTCCTACCCAAGCCAGAGGAGGAGGAGTAGATTCAACACTAAATGAAATTCAGAGTTGGATTACAACATGGAACTGGATAATTTTTTTTTTTTTTTTGTCTTTTTGTCTTTTTTCGTGACCGGCAACGGATCGCAACCCTCAGTGTCGCGCCCGTACCGGACCAGGACCGGCAACGGGATCGCAACCCTCGGTGTTGCCCCCGCTCCTCGCTCAGCCAGTGAGCGGCCAGTCCGTATGCGGGATCCGAACCCTCAGCGGGAGCGCCACTGCGCTTCCCAAGCAGCACACTGCAGCAGTGCGCCACCGGGCCGGCCAGGAACTGGATAATTTTATTAGTGAATTAAGACCATATTTTGCAACTAAAATCGACTTGAGAAAGTGACCAGTGAACTATTTTTATTACCTAGGAGAGACCAGAAAATTCACTGGACCAAAGTTTTCATCTGGGGCTTGGGAAAGCACGAGTCCCACAGGGTGGATTTGCAGGAACCTTGAAGAGGCAGCAAGAACATGCTTTATGGGCACCCCCACCCTAGAATTAGCATGTGTTCAATGCCACAGGTACATGTGGCACATGGTTTTCTCATCTTAAAATAGGAATAATACAACTTACCATGAAAGGTTACTCTGAAAGTTAAACTATATATGTTAATGTCTACAAAACACGTAGGACAGTACCTGGTACACAGTAGGTCCAAAGAGGTGGCAGCTGATGTTACTGTTCATGGTAACAACAGTATCTGTACCAATAGCATTGAAAAGTACCCAGAAGTTGCAAGTTTTTGTAATGCCAAGCTTTCTTTGTGTCTTGTCCATCCAAAGTTGACTCTCATGTTTAAGGGAGTTTCCAGGACTGGGGGTTGGGGGGCTCTGAGGAAGTCCCAAATTGCAAGGAAATTTGGCCTCTCTCCTCTGTCTAATACAACTTTTGAATTTTATATGGAAATCTTAAACCTTTCCTTCTTATTTGGTCTCAGTTTGGAACTTTGAAAATACAAGAAGTGCTATATATGGTTTCTCCCAGACTCATGCTGAATACTAATCACTGTTTTCCAGAAAGCTCAGCATCTGGGCAGCTAACTAGCCCCTGGGATCACCGATGGAATTGGACTAAAACCAAGGACTGGTTACCACAATACGTCATCTATTCATGATTATTAAACGAGCTTGGTTTCAAGAAACCTTAAACCTTCAACCTCTAACTCACTTCAGTCTTTTCTCAGTATTTCAGAAGATGATTAATGGTGACACCATACCTCAAATAAATCATACATGGCCCAAACTCTAATTCATAATTAATTAGTCCTTTAACAATGGCCCTGAATAATGTAGTGTTAATGGCCAGCCCTGGTGGTCTGCTTCTACCAGAAACCCATTACTAAGTCTATCCTGTGTTTTACAGCATTCCAACTGGAGCCCAATATATGCTCAGGAAGGCAACTGTTTTATTTTATGGTTGCTAACTATGTGCAATTGGCCAGAGTAGAACAGACATTGTAGAGATTATTGCTTCGACCTCCTAGAGATAAGATGGGAAATATACTATCTTAAAAAGCCTGTTTGCCTTCAAGTGGATTACAGTCCCATAGCTTGGGAAATAGATACTGTCATGTTGTGCTTGGGATGAGGACAAGGAGAGAAGGCAACCTGTGAACAGTGGCCTTGCAAGGTGGTGAAGGTCAATGGGTACATAGGTAAGAAGTATAACTCTCACAGGCCTGCAGGATGAAATAAAAGGATGTTTGAAACTGTGGGGAAAGAAGATAAATTAGACCACGAGAAGGAAGGAACAGGAAGGCAGAAGGGGCAGGTAGCAAAGAAATGTGAATCCACGTGAAGAAATAAACAGCACTGATAAAGGTAACTACATAGGCAAATATAAAAGACAGTATTATTAAACTTTTCTTTTGTAACTCTGTTTTTCTGCTCTCTGATTTGAAAGGCAACTATATAAAATCATAATTATGTGTTGATGGACACATAATGTATACAGATGTCATTTGTGACAATAAGAGCATAAAGGGAATAGAGCTAAACAGGAGCAAAGTTTCATATACTATTAAAATTAAATTGGGGGCCGGCCCCGTGGCTCACTCGGGAGAGTGCGGCGCTGGGAATGCCGAAGCCATGGGTTCAGATCCTATATAGGGATGGCTGGTGCGCTCACTGGCTGAGCGTGGTGTGGACCACACCGTGCCAAGGATTGGTCAGAAAAAAAAAAATTAAATTGGTGTTATTCCAAACTAGATTGTTATAAATTAAGATGTTAATGGTAACTTTCAGGGCAATCACTAAGAAAATAACTCAAAAAATATATATTAAAAGAAACAACAAAGGGGCTGGTTGATTAGCTCAGTTGGTTAGAATGTGGTACTGATAACACTAAGGTCCAAGGTTCAATCCCTGTCCCTGTCCCTATGGAAAGCTGCCCCCGCAAAAAAAAAAAAGAGAGAGAGAGAGAAGGAAACAACAAAGGAATGATCCAACTATATTCTATCTACAAGAGACTCACTTAGATTCAAAGACACAAATAGGTTAAAAGTAAAAGGATAGCAAAAGATATACCATAAAAAAGTAACCAAAAGAAAGCTGGGTTGGCTATGCTAATGTCGGACACATTTGACATTAAGACAAAAATTGATACTAGACACACAGAAGGAATGTATAATGATAAAAGTGTCAATCCTTCAAGATCTAACAATTATAAACATAGACACATGTAACAGCAGAGCCCCATCATACACGAGCAAAAACTGACAGTATAAAAAGAAAAAATAGATAATTCAACAATAATAGTTGGAAACTTCAATATCCCACTTTCAATAATGCATAGAACAACTAGACAGAAAATCAGCAAGAAAACAGAAGAGTTGAACAACACTAGACGGAACAAATTTCTATAGAACACAACACCCAACAACAGCAGAATCCACACTCTTCTTAAGGACAGACCATATGCTAGGCTATAAAACTACTAAGACTAATTTAAGAACAAATAGAAAATCTGAATAGATCTATAATATATAAAGAGATTTAGTCAGTTATCAAAAAAACTTCCAACAACAGAAAGGCCAGGACCAGATAGCTTCACTGGTGAATTCTGCCACATGTTTAAGAAGAGTTAACACTAATCTTTTGCAAACTCTTCCAAAAAACAGAAAAGGAAGGAACATTTTCTAATCATTCTGTAAGGCCAGTATTTCCTTGACACCAAAACCAGACAAAAACATTACAAGAAAAAAAGACTATTTACAATATTCCTTATGAATAAAGATGCAAAAGTCCTCAACAAAATACTAGAAACAGAATCTAGCAGTATAGTAAAAGGAACTATACACGATGACTATGCGGGATTTATCCTGGAAATGCAAGGTTGGTTCAACGTATACGCAAATTTAATTTTCAATGTAATTTTATTAGTTTCTTATTGCTGCTATAACAAATTACCACAAATGTAGTGACTTAAAAACAACACAAATTGGTTAGCGTCTTCAAATCTCTCTCTCTCTGCTTCCATCATCACATAATCTTCTCCAACTCCCCTCCCATAAGGACTTTTGTGATTACATTGGTTTCATCCTGATAATCCAGGAAAATCTCCCCATCTTAAGATCCTTAATCTAACCACATCTGCAAAAAATAATTTTTTTTTACCATATCAGATAAAGTATTCACAGATTCTAGAGATTAGGACTCAGACATTTTCAAGGAATCATTATTTAGCATACCATCTATTAACATGATAATCTTTTTTTTTTGTCTTTTTGTCTTTTTTCGTGACCGGCAATGGATCGCAACCCTCAGTGTCACACCCGCACCGGACCGGGACTGGCTACGGGATTGCAACCCTCGGTGTTGCCCCCGCTCCTCGCTCAGCCAGTGAGTGGCCGGCCTGTACGTGGGATCCGAACCCTCGGCGGGAGCGCCGCCGCACTTCCCAAGGGTGCACTGTAGCAGTGCGCCACCGGGCTGGCCCTAACAGGATAATCTTAATAGAATACTATTGGATAGTAGAATTGATAGAATTAAATATTAATGAAATGAAAAACACACAACCATCTCAATAGATTCAGAAAAAGAATTTGACAAGATACAATACCTTTTGATGATAAAAACACTTAAGCTAGGAATAGATGGGAACTTCTTCAACCTGATCAAGGGCATCTGTGAAAACCCCATAGCTAAGGTCACACTTAATGGTAAAGGACTGAATGCTTCCCCCTAAGATCAGTAACAAGACAAAGATGTCTGATCTCACTGCTTTATTCAACATTGTACTGGACGTTCTAGCCAGAGCAGTTACGTAGGAAACAAAATTAAAGCCATTCAGATTAAAAAGAAAGTAGTAAAACTATCTCTAGTTGCAGATGACAAGATCTTGTATAGAAAAAATCCTGAAGAATCCACACACACACTCACAAAACTATTAGAGCTAATAAACAAGGTCAGCAAAGTTGCAGGACACAGAATCAATACACAAAAGTTAGTTGTATCTCAATACACTAGCAATGAACAATCTGAAAGTGAAATTAGGAAAACAATTCCACTTATCATAGCACCAAAAATAAGTGAGAAAACATTTAGAAATAAATTTAACGAAGGAAGCAAAGACTTGTACGCTGACAACTACAAAACACTGTTAAAAAAAATTGAAGACATAATAAATGGAAAGACATCCCTTGTTCATAGACTGGAAGACTTAATATTGTTGAGATGACAGTACTCCCCTAATGGATCTACAGATTCAATGTAAATCCTAATAAAATTGCAACTGCCTTTTTGCAGAAATGAAAAAGTTAATCCTAGAATTCCTATGGAAATGTAAGGACCCTAGAGTAGCCAACACAATCTTGGGGGTGGGGGGAAAGCTTGGAGGACTAAGCTTCCCAATTTCTGTGGGATCACTTCACAGTAATCAAGACAGTGTGGGAGTGGCATAATGACAGACATACAGATGGATTGCATAGAACTGAGAATCCAGAAATAAACCCACACATCTATGGTCAGTTGATTTTTGACAAGAGCGCCAAGACCATTGAATAGGGAAATGATATTCTTTTCAACAAATAGTGCTGAGACAACTGGACATTCACTTGCAGAAGAATAAATTGGACCCTTACCTTATACCATATACAACAAGATTAACTCAAAATGGAATAAAGACCTAAATATAAGAACTAAAATGATAAAATTCTTAAAAGAAAACATAGGTAAATTTTTATGACCTTCGATTGAGCAATGGTTTCTTAGTTATGACACCAAAAGCACAAGCAGCCAAAGAAAAAATAAATATATTGGACATCCTCAAAACTTAAAACTTTCAAAAGACATGATCAAGAAAGTTAAAAGACAACCTAGGGCCGGCCCGGTGGCGCACTCGGTAGAGTGCGGCGCTTGGGAGCGCAGCGGTGCTCCCGCCGAGGGTTCGGATCCCATATAGAGACCGGTCCACTCACTGGTTGAGCGTGGTGCGGGCGCGACACCGAGGGTTGCGATCCCATTGCTGGTCACGGTACGGGTGTGACACCGAGGGTTGCGATCCCGTTACCGGTCACGAAAAAAAGACAAAAAGAAATGTAGCTTATAATTTGACTCATTTCTTTTAGTAGAAATATTTGTAGTTCTTTATAGTTCACGGCAGCTTGGAATAAAATAAGATTGTCTCCATATTTCAGAATTTTAAATGCAGTAGAAGGTTTTACGTTTGGCATTATTCAATTGGTAAAACAAATTGTTTGGCTTGTTATTAGATTTATTTACATGAAAAATTTAATTAAGTCTTCATTTTAGATTTGGTAGATTTTAATCTGCCGGTCGCGGTGCAGGCGCAACACCGAGGGTTGTGATCCCGTTGCTGGTCGCGGTGCGGGTGCGACACCAAGGGTTGCGATCCGTTACCGGTCACGAAAAAAAGACAAAAATGAAAAAAAAAAAAAAAGACAACCCACAAAATGCAAATATTTGCAAAGCTGATATGATAACTAGAATATATAAAGTACTCTTACAATTCAACAATAAAAAGACAAATAGCTCCATTTTAAAAAATATGTAAAGGATTTAAATAGGCATTTATCCAAAGACATGTAAATGACCAATAAGTACATGAAGAGATGCTAAATTATCACTAATCATTAGGGAAATACAAATCAAAACCACAATAACATGCCACTTCACACCCACCAGGATGCTCATTAAAAATAACAACAACATAGATGAACCTTGAAACATTGCGCTAAGTGTGAATCACAAAAGACCATATGTTTTATGATTTCACTTATATGAAACATTCAGAATAGGCAAATACATAGGGACCAAAAGTAAATTAGTGGTTGCCTAGTTGGTAGAGCAGAGGGTTAGGCATAAATGGGGAGAGACTGTTAATGGGCACTGGGTTTCTTTTTGGGGTGATGAAAATGTTATAAAATTGATTGTGGTGGTGGTCTTATATTCAGAGTCTTTTAGTATATTCAGAGTTCTGTGAACATACTAAAAATCATTGAATTGTACACTGTAAGTGGGTAAATAGTATAGTACACAAATTAAATAAAGCTATAAAGACATAAATGGACATATTAGTTGTGTTTTTTAAAAGAACTGTGATTCCCTAAAGTAGCTACTTTGGAAAGCAGTGCACTTCATGTATTAGTCAAGACAGAATAGGCTTTGCTGTGGGAGCAAGTAAACCCCACATCTGAGTGACTCACATCCGATGGTGCCTGGCTGGCTCTTCTGGGCAATTCTTCTCTGAGTGGTGACTTAAGGATCCAAGCTCCTTCCATCTTGTGACATTGCCATGTTAAACATGTGGCCACAAGATCACTGTTAAAAGGGAAGAGAGAGATGGATGATGACTGACAGTGGGTGGAGCGTAAGGATGGCCTGGAAGTCATAACTTCCTTCCACACCTCATTGGCCAGAGCAGGGTCAAATGGCTCCAACTTAATTGCAAGTGGTGCTGGGAAAGTCTTCCCATGTGCCCAGGAAAAGGGGAGTGAAATAGGATTTGGTGAACATATAGCATTTTCTCTGTCCCACATCACCCATGAAAGAAGAGGAGATGGGGGGAAAGGAAAGAAAGAAAAAGAAAAGAAACCAGCTACTGCTCAGATTTCTAGACATCTTCTTTGGCAAACATCTTCACATCCAATTGAAAAACTAGATGTCCTGGACCATCAAGACACCTTCAGTACTCATTAGGTCTCCCCTGCCTGGTATATCCCAGCACTCTGGGCATATCCCAGGGACACGGCTGTCCCCTCATATTGCAGGTTATCTGTCTCACATCCACATCCCTGAGCCTCAGGCCATGAGCTTCCTAACAGAAGAACCCATTGAATTTGTCTCTTTACCACAACTCGTAGCAAGAGCTAACAAGAGCCCAGCACACACTAGATGCTCATCACAAGCTCAAGGACCTAAACATATGCCCTGTGTTTCTCAACAACATTACAAACACATCCAGAGCAGGATGGAGTCCCACTCTGGCTCCTTCACAGTGCTCAACACACCATAGGGATCATGTGATTGAGTCTCTTCTGGCCCAACCAAAGCTAAGCAGATATGAAGGAGATACAGTCATTCATCCATCCATCCATCATCTCAGGATTGAGTCTCTGCCAGGCACTGGGCTAGGTGCTGGGGATTTTAGCTTAGTTTCTCCAAATCAGGGGACTAGTGGAGATGCTGAACCTCCACTCCTTAAGGAGATCCTCTGGCCTCATTTGGGATGATGGAGGACACCGGGGCCCTGCAGCAGCCACGATATCTCAAAGTCTGCAATTAGAGAGCATCCTGCACCGAGTCTTGGCCACAGCTTGATGGTGTGGGACATGATAAACCTTTGGAGGATTCTATCCTAGACCTACCCAATGTTCGGTGCTGTTGGCAAGGGTCGGGGCAGAGAGAGGGGCTGGTCCTGCAATCACAGTTTTGCCCATGCTCTGGTCATGAATATTACCTATCCCTTCTCTAGAGCTGACTTATTTATTTAGGCCTGTAATGGTTCCTTCTTCAGGGGCAGAGAGCTGAGCAGTCTCGGTTCGTGGCACGCCATCATGATTTCTCCGTACAAGGTCCCGCTGCTACTGCACTGCTTTACTTACTCCTCTTGTCCCCTCTGTCCACTCCCACCCCGGCACACACAACCCTCCCCATGTCTTCAGTGCGCATGTTTTCTGTCTCTCTGTGAATCTGAGTACTCTGACCAGCTGATTTATGGGCAAGTATTTTCAGTTTATATAAATGATATGGCATTACAGAATTTGTTCTGGCCCTTACTTTTCTCATGCAGCACGATTTTTCAGGCTGCTGAGCATCCGTCCTGTCCATGGCTCTGGGTAACTCATGTGACCACCTGTCATTTTACTGATCCACTCCCCTGTGATGGGTGCCTGCCTCTAACTTTCCACTGTCCCCAAACAATACTGTCATAAATTGCCTCTTCTCTGTCCCTTTGTGTGCAAATCTTTGGGACGTATGCCCAGGAGCAAAATGCCTAGGACTTGAGTTATACAGATATCAGATGCCACTAAGCAGAATATGGTTGCATCCAGGATGGCTATGCCCAGCTACATGTCAGCCCACGGTGCATGGAGCATTTCAGCCTTCATGGTCCTGTGGCTGTCCCAAGGCTTGGAGGGAGGCCAGTGCAGCTGCCAGTTGCCCCAGGACAATCTTCAGAAAGGCAGCATTTCCTGAGTGTTTGCCTAGCCCAGGGTCCTCCCTGGTGGACAGAGGTATCCTACTCATCTCCCAAACTTCTCCATGCCCCCGCAAAGGCCTCCCCACCACAGACCTGGCATCTGGCAAGGTGGAGGCAGGAAAAGGTAGTGAATTGGCCAACCCAAGGGGCAGGGCAGTGGCTTTGGTAATTAGGGTGGGGGAAGACGGGGGCCAAGAGGGGGATGAGCACTCCCTGGGATCAGAGTCATCTCAGGCAGCTTTCAAATGCCCCTCCTTCCTCCAGGTGTTCCATCTGATGCTCACAGCAGCCCTCGGTAACGGACAGGAGCCTCCATTCCAAAGTGAAGTGCTTTGCCTCAGGGAGTTGTTACGTGGAGGCCAGAACCTCCTGGGTGTCTTTGACATGCAGGACCCAGTGGTGTGGGAGTGGGGGTGTCAGCAACTTGCTCCCCAACAGGGAGAGAGAAGTAGAAAGTGTTAGAGAACAGGGAAGAAAGAGAAAGAACTATGCCAGCAACTGCAGATAAACAAGGACTTTCCCATGGCTCAGCCCCAGGGCACTTAGAAGCCAGAACCTCAGGCAGAGTCTGTGATCCGTCCTCCAGCAGAGCTTCGAGGAAGCATCACAGTGTCCCCAGTTGGCCCTCTCCCTGGTTCAGGGCCAACTCATCTGCTCTTGGCCTGGGGAGAGTCGGCTATTTGTGTACAAATATGGCTATTGTGTAAACAGAAATTGCTACACAGTCTTGAGTGCTGACCCCACCACACAGCTGGGCCACGTGGTCACCTCTTGACTCCAGTAAATGAAGCTGTTGCAGCTACTGGCAGAGGCAGAGGGTACTTTCTGGGCACACAGCTGCCCCTGGGACTTGGGGCCTTGGCACACATTTGCTATTGTGGGTAGGGTCTGGGTAATTCTCCTGTCTCCTGCTCAAGCTGTTACACCACCACTTCCAGGCAGCCTCACTTTGAGGACTCTGGCCTGGCCTGGTGACCTCTGGCTCCCCTCTCTGCTGCCATCTGCTTAGGGAGAGCTGGGCTGGAGGTGGGTGGAGAGCAGTGAGAGCAGGAAGCCCCTCACTAGATGCCAGCAAAGACAGGAGAGCCCTGGCTTGCTCCAGTCCACTTTCTTTCCACCTGGAAACCTTTCCTTTGGCCAGTCAGATACCCAGAGTCTTGAATGGTGCCAAGGCCAAGGAGAAATGTCTGCTCCTGTACTGGGCATTTTTCTCACTTACAGACGCTGAAGAAGCGTTAACTCATTTTGGAGGAACTCTAAGCAATGGTTGGTTTGCTGCAAGTAGACATCCTCAGGTTTTCCTGTAGCAGGGGAAACAGGAAATGGGGACAGAGGGTTGTGGGGATGACAGGTGGAGATAGGGACAGGACCATCCCCTTTGAGTCCTTGGCTCCCAAGAGAGGAGAAGATGGATGTGGCAAGCGTGTCCAGACCCCAGGGTGGAAGGCCCTGGAGGGCAGAGGAGACACGGGCTCCAGGGACATGCCATGGAGCAGGAGGCCTGTGCACCATAACATGGCATGAGGCCACCATTTGGGGGTCAGCGGAGGAGGCAGCTGACCCTCATCAGTGTTGAGGGTTGCTGGTCACCTCCTGGCTACGTAGAGCCTCTGGACAGTGAGGTGGACCAGCAGTCACAACCCAAAGAGCGAGAGGACAGTGAACTCACACAGGCAGTCGTGCCTGGCCAGCCCCTCTGCCTGCCCCCAACATCACAACAGCCAGTGTCCAGAAAAGAAAGCAGGGGAGACATGTGGGACCACCCTGTTGCCCTCTGCATGTGTAAAAATGCCAGAATTGGCCTGTGCTGGGTGAAGAGAAGCAGACAGGTTGACGTTTCAAAATGAAGTCAGGGGTCCCAATTTACAGCAATGTGGCAAACCAGGTACCCTGAAAACCATACCTACTGTAGTATGCCCAGAATTTCTGGCTAAAATAGGACAGACAGGTCTTTAAATGCATGGCTGGTCACGTAGAAAGTAAAGGGCCAAAAAAAGAAGAAGGGAACCTACAATTAGATCTGCAAGGGCACACACTCCCAGACTGGGCTGCCCTGGGGAGGACAGTGTTCTCTCAGTAATGCAGGGGCTGGGTTTTAATGCTGTGGGGAGCTGGGAGAGAAGGCCTTGGATCTGCACCCCAATACACACAAATCAGGGACCCTTCAAGGACTGAATACACTCTCAGTAAGAGTCAACCAGAAAAGAATTCATCCACTGGCAGTTATGACAGGGATATTGGACTTGACCTAGGCTCTGAGTAGGGAAAATGAATTTGTCATCATAGGACTGTCCTTATGAGACGGGATTAGGATGTACATGACCTCAAGCCAAAACATGGGTATGAAAAGCTGTCCGGGGCTGGTGATACCCCAGAGCACCTGGCAGAGGCAAACCCAAAAGCACTCTGGATGGATCCACCCTCGTGTAAGGTGAATACAATTCCCATAGATGAAGTCCCCATTAAGAACAGCCCACAATGCCAAATTACAAACACAGCCAACGCCAAGTCCAGAAACAGGAATGGAAAGACAGTAGAACAATCAAAGCAGAGTCTGTAAGACAAGTTGGTTTAAAATTACTTAAGACATAAATAAGGAATAAAAACATAGCAAAGATCAAGATACAAAAAAAAAAATAGAGGTACAGTTTTAAAAGAATCATTTGCAGTAATAAAAAATATATAGTTACTGAAATAATAATAGTGGATGGATTAGCACTGATTCTAAGTTTATCATACACTGGAATCCCCTGGAGGGTTTGTTAAACATAGATTGCAGGGTCCCCAGAGGTTCTGGGCTGGGGCCTGAGGATGTGCATTCCTAACAAGCACCCAGGTGATGGTATGCTGCTGAGCTGGGACAACACTTGGAAAACCACTACGTTCAGCAGATTAGTTCTGGCCAAAGAGGAAACTTCTCGCTAACCAAAGTAGTTGACAAGTTGGTGAATGAGGCTGGATCATTTTAACAGAGCTCCTATGCAGGGGGAAGGAATTTCAACAGGATATAGCTGAAAGCAGTAACAGAAAAATAGATATCCATTTGTGTATTTCAATTATACATTCAGACTTCTCAACCATCCAGTTTAAAGTGTCTTGTCCAAGGTTAGAAGAGACAAAGGACCTTATGTATTAATAAAAGGTTTCATACCCCCCAAATATGTAGTAATTACATATTTTGCACTTATGCACCTAATAACAGACCCTCAAAGTATATGAAACAAAATGGACAGTATTGAAGAGAGAAATAGATAAATAATAGTTGCAGACTTCATTACTCCACTTTCAATAATGGATGGAACAAACAGGCAATAAGGAAATAGAGAACCAAGACCACAACATACTAACTAGATCTAACAGACACGTACAAAACACTCCACCCGACAACTTTCTTCTCAGATGCACATGGCATGCTTTCAGTGTAGACCATATAGTAGACCACAAAACCAGTATCTTCTCTGACCACAATGGAATGAATTTAGAAATCAATAACAGAAGGAAAACTGGAAAATTCACACATATGTGGAAATTAAACAACACAGTCTTAACAAATGTCAAGGAAGAAATCACAAGGGAAATTAGAAAATACATAGAGACAAATGAAAATGAAAATATAAACAAAACTTATGGGATGCCTCAAAAGCAGTGTTCACAGGGAAATTAATAGCTGTAACTATCTACATTTAAAAAATAGAAGCTAGCCTGTTAGCTCAGTTGGTTAGAGTGTGGTGCTGATAACAATACCTTCTGGGGTTCGATGCCTGCACCAGCCAGCCAAAAAAAAAAAAAGATTTCAAATCACTAACCTAACTCTACACCTTAAGGAACTAGAAAAAGGAGAGAAAACTAAAACCAAAAGTAGCCGAAGGAAAGAGATAATAAAGACTAGTGTGAAGATAAAATAGAGAATAGACAAACAAAAGAGATGAATGAAACCCACGGTTGGTTCTTTGAAAAGATCAAAAAAATTGACGAACCTTTTAGCTAGACTGACAAAGAGCAAAATTCAGCAGATGCAAAAAAAGTGTCTTGTCTACAGTGACACAGCCAGCAAGTGGCAGAGCCTGGTATGACTTTGGAGCCCATGTCACTGGCTAGGCCAGCCCTTCCCCCACACAGCGGCCCAGGGGAAGCCACAGCTCTCAGAGGTGCTGCTGCTCTTTTCTCTGCCTGTGTCACTGTGGCCCTGCCAAGCTTACCCTGCCCCATCCACCTTCCTCCACCCACACCCCACGGGCCCAGACAGCTCCAAGCGCCAGGCTTCCAAGCCTGCTCGTGCCCTGAGCCCCTGACTTCCTCTCACCCACTCATGACACACAGGCAGCAGTGACTGTGAGCAGGCCCAGAATAGGCAGGCAGCCCACAAAGGTACTCAGCATGGACAGGATAGTTGCTGCCTTTTAAGACCCCACCCCCCCACTCCACCCCACCCCCCACAACCCCCAGCACCACCAATCTGCCCTTTCCCTCCCATCATCCACCACATCAAATCTGAGGGGCAGAGAGCTCACCCACCAGCCCCAGATCATTTTAGCTGAGGCCTCTGAACTCTAGGCACATGGTAGGTAGATTAGTTTCCTATGGCTGCTCTAACAAATAACCAAAAATTTGGTGGCTGAAAATAACACAAATTTGTGACCTTACAGGTCGAGGTCAGAACACCGAAATGAGCTTCGTTAAGCTAAAATCAAGGTGCTGGCAGGGCTGCATTTCTTTCTAAAGGTTCTGGGGAGAATCCACCCCTTGCCTTTTCCAGCTTCTAGAAGGTGTGCACATTCCTTGGTTCATGGCCCCTTCACCTTCAAAGCCAGCCAAACTGGGCTGAGACCTTCTCATGCTCTCCTCTCTTTGTTCTCTCTTTCCTGCCCCTCCCTACCTCTTATGAGGACACTTGTGATTACATTGGGCTCACCTGGATAATGCAGGATACTCTCCTTATCCCAAGCTGATTAGTAACCTTAATTCCATCTGCAACTGTAATTCCCCTTTGCTATGCAAGGTAACATATTCACAAGTTCAGAGAGTAGGATGTGGGCATCTATGGGGGCCATTGCTCTGCCTTCCACGGTGAGGGCAGAGAAGGGGAGGACCTCAGAGCCTGTGAGTGAGAGGTTTGGAGGTGGCGCCCTTAAAACCCTCTTCACGTCTAGCTTCAACCTGTGCTACCTGGGTTTGCTGCCATGTGAGGCTCTGACCAGCATAGGCCTTGGGGACAGCCTAGAAACTGGTGGTCCTACAGGTATTTGTGGCTTGCTCACAGCCACACGTGTCTTAAGTGCTCAGGTTAAACGTGGGACGGAGGAAGAAGAGCAACAGCAAGGCTGGCAGGCCCGGTGGAGCTTGCTTGCTCTGTCAGCTTTTCGGCGTTTGTCACCAGGAAGGCCTGTGCCAGAACCCGGGGCTTCTGGGCTCTCTGAGAGAGAAGCTGCAGCCTGCACTCGAGGAAACTGAGCCATGGACACTGGGAAAGGCATGACCATGGTGTCAGAGTCGCGCGTTTACGTCCAGCTGCGCGGTCCTGGGCGAGTAGCGCTTCCCAGGAGGGACCCACGGCGACGCCACAGTGCCCCCTGCCGGCCAGACGCGCCCACTTGCGCACCCCGCCCTGCTGCGTCCCCGCCGCCTCCCAGACACCCGAGCTCGCACCTGGGCCCGCACCTGCGCGTGCACCTGGGCGCGCAACGCGGCTTCTCCGGCGCTCATCCTGGACCTGAGGCTTCCCGCCTTGCCCAAGAGGGAAAGGAGAGCCCAGGCAGGAAAGAGGCAGCCCGGCCCCACACCCAGGTGACCTGTTCTGGCCTGAGGGTAGAGCAGGACAACCCCACCCAGGGAGGAAAGCTGCGTGGGCTTCTTCAACAGGTTTGGCAGGGGTGGAGATAGAGTTGGATTTCTATACCAATTTTCATCTGGATATCCTGAGCTAAACACAGGTTTGTGAGCCTCTAGGGAACCCCGCCTCCATCAACTGGACGTCAAGCAACACCATCCACTCTAAAATCAAAAGCTACTGTAATTCGCTAGACATGGTAAATAGGTGTCTTATGAACTATTAATTCATCCAGTCAACATTTATTGAGCTTCTAGTCTGTGCCAGGTCATGTGCTAGGTGTCTGGGATGCAGAGGTGATCAGAGGCGCGCGTGCGCGCGCGCACACAGACACACACACACACACACACACACACACACACACACACACACACTCCTATCCCCTTTACTTCAGCTGTGTTGTCTTTGCCATAGCACTTATTACCACCTAAAGCATTATATATTTTACCTCGTTTTTCTTATTTTATCACACGCATATATGCATGAATATGCACACTCACACATCTTTGTCTGTTTTGTTGTTGTTGTTGTTTTACTGTTGTATCCCTAGCACTTAGGAAAATTGCCTTACACATAGTAAGTGCTCAATTAACATTTATTGACTTAAGGAGCTCAGAATTTAGTAATCTGATTTATTCCTCAAAATTTCCTGAAATTAGGGGACTATATTCTTCATTCTACAGGGAGAAAAAAAAAAAAAAAACTGAAGAAGGGAATTTAAGTGGCTTGGATAGAGTGATTCAACTCTTAGTGGTGGAGTTGGGAGGTAAACCCAGGTCTGTTGACTCTAAATCCTGTGCTCTGAGTGCTTCCCCCACATATGCTAATTACTGGATAAAGCAGAGAGAAGTAAGAGAAGCTACTATTATTAGCATTGTTTTTAATTTTATTTTGTCCATCGTAAGTAATGAATTAACATAATGAAATTCACGTGGAAAAATGACAGACTAACATCTGCTCAAAAATCCCTCCCAGATCATTACGTGTAAAAATGGCAAGTAAAATACTTTTAGCTATACATGTACATTTAAAGTTCTACCGAGACTGCAATAAAACAAGGAAAACAGAAATCACATTGAAATCAAAATTCCATAGGGCCGGCCTGGTGGCGCACTGGATAGTGCGCCGCTTGGGAAGCGCGGCGGCGCTCCCGCCGAGGGTTCGGATCCCACATACAGACCGGTTCCCGCTCGCTGGCTGAGCAAGGCGCGGGAGCGGTGCCGAGGGTTGCGATCCCGTTGCCGGTCCCCTGTCCGGTGCGGGGGCAGCACTGAGGGTTGCGATCCATTGCTGGACACGGAAAAAGACAAAAAAAAAAAAAAAATTCCATAGAAGTCAGCTGACTTTTGTCCTGAAGGCATCTGCTGATTCCTGGTAGCCTGGAGCCACAGCTACACTGAGCGTGCTGAGCACAAAAGGTCAAAGTGGGAGGGGAGTTTGCTTGGGGGAAGAATTCTGATCAGAGACACCCACATAAAGCCAGGAGTCCCAGTGGTCAACACCTTCAGTGGGTGAACACAGAAGGAAACAAGTAAAACATTCCCCTTAAGAAATCCTTAAGATTCCCCTTAAGAATCCCCACATTCAATGGAGAAGCAGGCAAGAATTCACACTCCCGGTGAAAACTGAAGGACACTCTCCACAACAGAAACTTTAAAGTCACCTGAAGTTGGTAGTGCTTTCTAGTATCTAGCACAAGCAAATATAAATTCTCTCTGAAATATTTAAGCTGAGGCCTTAAAGATTCCTCAGAGATATTTACAAGGACCATGACTTCATAATCAAAAGTCACAAAACATGAAGGAAAAACTGCCGTGAGGTAGGTTCTGTTCCCAGCAATGGTAACCAGTGGGTCAGACCATCTCTCCTCCTGAGGACCATAGGAAATCTTGACATCACTGGGGAGCAAACAAGCCAGTGAGAAATTACCGGAAAGAGAGGGAATCCCAGAGAAGTTAGCCCAGAATTCAAAGCCATTTTGACGAGGGGACACTAAAAAGAGACTAGTCCTGAAATGAACTGAAGCCCAACTTCAAAATCATGTCAATCCCTGATTACATTAAGATGACCTAGGATAACTAGCATCTCTAGTCTAGCTGCCTGCAGAAAAAGTAATCCTCTTAAAATGTAGATACAATAATCCAGAACCTCAAATTATCTCTTAAATGTTTTATATACAATGTCCAGCATTTAATCAAAAAAAGACAGGAATAACAGAGAATAAGATATTAGCAAAAACTCAAGATAATCAAGGAACAGTAGAAACATGCACAGAGAATCCAGGGTTTGAAGTTGTCAGAAACAAATCTCATTATGACTGTGACTAATATTGGTTCAATAAACACAATACAATTTCAGCAGAGAATGCAAAAGTATAAAAAGAGTTCAAAATAGAAACTTAAAAAAAGTAACTAAAATTCTGAACTCAATAGATGAGTTTGAGAGGAGCTTGAATTAAACTAAAGAAAGAATTAGTGAACTGGGAGATGGATCAGAAAAACATATACACACTGAGGCACAAGAAGACAAAAGGATAAGGAATAGAGAAAGGAATGTAAAATATCTAGCATATTTGTAATTAGGAGTCCCAGAAAAAAAGGAGAAGAGAGACTGGGCCAGAAGTGTTGTTTGAAAAGATAAAAAAAAAAAAAAAAAGAATAAAAAAAAACTGATAAAAGATACCAAGCCACAGATTCAAGCAGCACTATAATTCCCAAGAAGAATAAAAATAAGCAACACTATATCTAGGCACATCACAATAAATTGATGAAAAACAAAGACAGAAAATCTAAAAGCAAGCATTCAGAAAAAAAAATTACCTTCAAAAGAATTATTAAGACTGATAACTGACTTTAAAACAGAAACAATGGAAGCCAGGTGCAGATAACTTGCAGTGAATTCTTTCAAACATTTACAGAAGAAATAACATTTATCCTACATAAAATCTTCCAAATCATAAAAAAGAGGGAATAAAATTGAAGCTATGTACCATTAACAGAAAAAAGGAAGAAAAATCATATGCTCATTAACATTTAGAGAAAAACATTAAGATATAAATCGATTAAGCAATATACTATATTTGTGGATTGGAATACTCAATATTGAAAGAAGTAAATTCTCCTCAAATCAATCTGTGCAATCTGATCCTAAAAATCATGTAGATATGGACACACAACAACAGTTGAATATGAACAGGTGGAAGTCTGCTGAATCAAAAAAGAAAGCCAATAGAAGAGAGGAGCTTAAATGCTCTCATCATAAAGAAATGATGTATTTTTGCAGTGACAAATATGTAATTACCCTGATTTGATCATCATGGATTGTATACATGTATTGAAATAAAACTCTGTACCCCATAAATATGTACAATCAATGTGTCAATAAAAAATAAATTCAATTTAAAAAAAAGAAAACCAACCTCAAACGGTTACATACTATATGATTTCATTTATATAACATTTTTGAAATAATGACATAACAGATGGAAAATAGACTAATGTTTGCATGGAGTTAGTGTTAGGAAGTTTGGGAGGTAGCAGTTGCAGTAAGACAGGATAAATCAACTAAAAAAAGAGAATTGGAAAGGAAGAAGTAAAACCGTCATTATTTACAGACAACATGATTGTGTGCATAAAAAATTATCAAAAACAGGTAAACTATTGAAGTTAATGAGAGAACTCATCAAGGTCAGTATAAAAAATCAAGTGGATTTCTATTCACCAACAACAAACATTAAGAAAATACAATTCTCCCCAAAAAACTGTTTAGCATGAATCAAATTATAAGAAAACAAGCCAAATCTAGATTGTGAGGACTTCTACAAAATAACTGGCCTAGACTCTTTTAAAATGTCAGTGTCACGAAAAGAGAGGGGTGGGGAAGAGAGAGAGAGAGAAAGGGAGAAAGGCTCTAAATGAAAGGAGACTAAAGATACATGACAGGTAAATGCAATGTGTGATCCTAGACTGGATTCCAGACCTTTATGAGATATAATTCCCATAGCATAAAATTTACCATTTTAAAGGATAAAGTCCAGTTGGTTTTTAGTATATTCACTATGTTGTATAACCATCAGCTCTAATTCCAGAACATTCTCATCACCTCTAAAAAAAAACCCTTTTACCTGTTAGAGTCACCTCCCTTTCCACACTCCTTCCAGCCTCTAACAACCACTAAGCAACTTGATTTCTCTATGGACCTGCCTATTCCTGACATATTATATAGATAGAATCATACTATATGTGGCCTTTTGTATTTGGCTCCTTTCACATCTTTTTCAGTAACATTTCATTAATGTTTTCAAGGTTCATCCGTGTTTTAGCATGAATCCATACTTTATATCTCTTATGACTAAATAATATTCCATTCTATGGATTTATCATGTTTTGTTTATCCATTCATCAGTTGATGGAAATCTGAGTTGTTTCTATGTGTTTAGCTATTATAAATAAAGCTGCTATGAAGATTCGTGTACACATTTTTGTGTGAACATATGTTTTCGATTCTCTTGGATATACGTGTACGCCTAGGAGTAGAATTGTTGGGCCATATGGTAACTACATGTCTAACTTTTTGAGGAACTGCCAAAATGTTTTTCGCAGCTGCGGCTCCATTTCACATTCCTACCAGCAACGCGTGAGGGTTCCAATTTCTTCACATCCTTGTCAACACTTGTCATTTTTGGTTTTTTAAAACTACAGCCATCCAAATGGGTGTGAAGTGATATCTCATTGTGGTTTTGATTTGCATTGTGCTCATGACTAATGATATTGAGCATCATTTCATATGCTTATTGGTAATTGCTGTGTCTTCTTTGGATAAATGTCTATTCAAATTCTTTCTTCATTTTTAATTGAGTTATTTGTCTTTATTGTTGAGTTGTATGAATTTTTTATATGTTCTAGAAACGAGACACATATCAGATATACGATTTGCCAGTATTTTCTTTTAGTGTGTGGGATGTCTTTCCATTTTCATGATAGTGTTATTTGGTGCAGACTTTTAAATGTTGGTGCAGTTCACTTTATCTATTTTTTCTTCAATTGCTTATGATTTTGGTGACATATGCAAGAAACTATTGCCTAATCCAAGGTCACAAATTTTCAAACCTATGTTTTCTTCTAAGAGTTTTATAGTCTTAGCTCTTACATTTAGGTCTTTGATCCATTTTAAGTTGATTTGCTTGTATGTGGTGTGTAGTAGAGATGCAAATTCTTTTTTTTTTTTAATGTGGCTATCCAGTTATGTCAGCACCATTTGCAGAAAGGCTATTCTTTTGTCCATTCAATGGTCTTGACATCTTTGTCAAAAATTCATTGACCTTTATTGTGAGGATTTTTCTGGACTGTTAATTCTATTTCACTGATCTATATGGCTGTTCTTCTGCCAATTTTGATTACCACAGCTTTGTAGTACAATTTGGAATAGGGAATCGTGCATCTTCCAACTTTGTCTTTGTTTTCAATACTGTTGGCTATTCCAGATCCCTTGAAATTCCACATATATTACAAGATCAGCTTGACTATGTTCGCAAAAACAAAGGTGGTTGAAAATGCCTCTTTCGTGCCTGATTTTAGACATTTGAATCTTTTCTCTATTTTTTTTTTTGTTGTTGTTGTTGAACAGTCTTGTTAAAGATTTGTCAATTTGTCAACTTTTTTTGTTGTTCATTTTTCTGATTGTTTCAAAGAACCAACTTTTGGTTTCATTAATTTTCTCTATTGTTCTTCTATTCTCTATAATTTTCCTGCTGCTCTAATCATTACTATTTCCAGGCAGTTTACAACAAAGCAGAGAAAAGGTAAAGGGGCATTCCGGGATGGGGGAATGTCATGAGCTAAGGCACGGATGTGTGGAAGACCGTGACATTTTCAGCGAATGGTGGGCAGGTCTGTGTAATAGTCCCCAGAGCTTAGTAAGAAGAAAGGAGGGAAGTAGAGATGGAAAAATGGGCTGGAAGACCTTGTAGTCTACTGCAAGGAAAAGTCTGGATTTTGTACAGTAGGCAGTACAGAACCAATGGCAAGGTGGGATACAGCTGAATAGTATTTTAACAATATCCTTCTAGTGATGTGTAGAAAAGGCAAGAAGGGAGATGAGAAAGGAGGCAAGAAGTGGAGCTGGAAGCTTGCGGCATTGGTGGGGAAGAGGGAGAAGGAGTGGATTAGACAGGGATTTAAGAGGGCCAGGTGGTAGGGTTGATGCACCATTGACCATAAGGAGAGGAGGTTCCTCAAACAATTGCAGATAGATCTACCATATGACCGAGCCATCCCACGGCTGGGAATATACCCAGAGGAATGGAAATCATCAAGTCGAAGGTATACCTGTTCCCCAATGTTCATTGCAGCACTCTTCACAATAGCCAAGAGCTGGAATCAGCCCAAATGTCCATCATCGGATGAGTGGATACGGAAAATGTGGTATATCTACACAATGGAATACTACTCAGCTATAAAAACGAATGAAATACTGCCATTTGCAACAACATGGATGGACCTTGAAAGAATAATATTAAGTGAAACAAGTCAGGCAAGTCAGAGAAAAAGAAATACCACATGTTCTCACTTATTGGTGGGAGCTAAAAAAATAAACAAATTAATTCACCCACAAACACACACAAAAGAAACCGGGGGGGCGGGGAAGAAGATATAACAACTATACTTTTTTGAAGTTGTTACAACAAGCAAACGGAAAGGACATTCGGGGGGGGGAGGGCACGGAAAGAAAAATATCACATGTTCTCACTAATTTTGGGAGCTAAAAATAAATAAATAAATACACAAACAACCAGGGTGGGGGGGAGGGAAGATGACCCAACAATTATAATTCCTTAAAGTTGATATGACAAGCAAACAGAAAGGACATTGTTGGGAGGGAGGGGGGAGAGGGAGGAGGGAGGGAGGTTTTGGGAATTGGCCACAATAATCAACCACATTGTATATTGACAAAATAAAATTAAATTAAAAAAAAAATTGTAGGGCCGGCCTGGTGGTGCACTGGAGAGTGGATCCCATGTGGAGACCGGTTCCCGCTCACTGGCTGAGCGCGGTGCGGGTGCGACACCGAGGGTTGCGATCCCGTTACCAGTCAGTAAAAAAGACAAAAAGGAAAAAAAAAAATTGTAACACATCCAATGATACATTTGAAAAAAAAAATGACATGAAGAGCGTGTGTGGTAACTGATACATAGAGCGGCCCATGATGCACCAGGCACTGTGATATCCTAGCTGATCCTCTCAACAGTGTCCGTTTCACAGCTGGGGAAACTGAGACCCGAGAAGTCACGTGACCAACTGCAGGACACACAGCTGGGGGATGGCAGAGCCTGGGTTTGAACCCAGGCAGCTGTGGCTCCAGAGCGTGCACAGCTGTGGCTTCAGAAAACTTGTAGAAGCTGCAAAGGGATGTGAGCAGAGAATCATTCTTCTGCTGAGATTAGAAACCAGCACAGCTTGGTGCACATGGTGCCAGGCAAAGTCACACCCCTGTTTGGAAACCTTGAAGTTGAATGGCCAGGGCTGCCACCTCTGCAGATGCTCCAGGTGGGCGTGTGTTAGGGGCTGGGCCTGGCCCTCTCTGAGCCCAGGTGACTCACTCCCCATGTAAGCAGAGGCCACACACCTAGGGTTCTTCATCTCCCATTGATCCCTGCCTGGGCGGTGCTTTGATGAACAGAATTAAAAGCCGCCCAACTCTGGCCATGGTCAGTTTTAGAGAAAATCCCAGATTTCCATGAACCAAGGAAAGCTGCCCCACCTCCTGATGTGTTCCAGTCCCACATTGTCTCAACAAGCCCATGTGCCCATCATTTCCAAGTTCTTTTATTAATTTTTAATATTTAATTCATGCACATGCTTCAGAAATAATTACATAGAAGACAGCGCAAGCCTGAGAAGTGAGCGCTGTGTTGCCAGAGTACTATTTGCATTTCCAAGAGCAACAAAAAATGAATAAATCATTGATCAACTAATCTACAACGACAAAAAAGCAACTACAGATTCAAGGTTTTAGGGCTGACACAAAAGAAGATTCCTGAGAGCGCCCGAGCCGCGCTGCGGGACCAAGTGAGCAGCCTGAGGCAACAAAGGCCAAGAAAGATGGCAGCGATGACGCGGAAACGGAGAGGAAGGCGCCTGACCGGCCCAGCTCTGTGAGCTCTGTGAGTGACCCCCCAGCCCGGCCCTGCTTGCGGGGCAAACGCCCATCCAGCTCCTGCCTACCACACCAGGCTAGGCATCGGCACCAGCGCTGCCTCCATTTTCTCGGGTGGGGGCGGAGCCGGCCGGCTCGGATTGGCCAGGCCTGCCTTCCTCGCTTGGCGCGGCTCCTCACTGAGCCATGCCACTTCCGTGCCTCGGCGCGGGGCCCCCCGGGGCCTGTGGACCGGCCTCCAATCCCACTCCCCCCGCAGATCTCTGGTGGGGCTGGTGGCATGGGGAGCCCCCAGCCAGCATCAGGAGGGCAGGGAAGAGGAGCCCGGACAGATTGTCACTCCACCACACCCTGGGCTTCGGCCCCAGGTAAACTTCCTGTTTCTGGGAGGCAGATGCCATCTCTGTGACCATCAGTT
>NW_007726504.1:523620-524370 GCF_000696425.1 Galeopterus variegatus
CGGGAGCGCTCCCGAGCTCGCTTGAACCTGCCGGAGAGCTGACTGCCCGCGGGCGCCCGAGTTGGCCCGTGCTGGGGGGATTCAAAGAGGAACTGTGTGCTGTGGGATCCTCCCCCGAGGAGCTCACGCCCTGGTGTGGGAGATAACTCAACTACACAAATAACCGCAATACCAGGAGGAAGGTGAGAAGCCCAGAGAAAGCCTTATCCAGGGCCACAAAAGCACCCAGAGCGTCTCTAGCAGAAACCTGAAAGTCTTCCTGGGCGGGGCGGGGCCGAGCAAGGGCTTGAAGTCCCGGCTGATAGACGAGGATTGCAGAAGACACGCCCCAGCCCTGTACTGAGCGCACAGAGTGGGGAGAGGTCCTGCAAAGGAGGCGGAGTCTCGGCAAAAAAATACACACCCTGCGGGCTGCCTCTGCAAGGTCCAACAGCCCCACCTAGTGCACGCAGAGTGGGGAAACACCCAGATAGCGAGGCAGAGACTCGGCAGAACACACATACCCTGTGGGGCCGGCAGGGCGGGATCCAGCAGCCAGGGCCAGAAAACACGAAACAGGGAGAACTCCTACATGGGAAGTGGAAGCTCAAAAGAGACCACAAACCCTGCGGAACCGTCCCGAGATCCAGCAGCCTAGTAGAGTCCAAGCTGACCAGAGAGGAGGCTTCCTGGAGAGGCCCAAGACCCGAGGCAAACCAGAAACGCAAAAAAGCAAGAAAGTACACCACCAAAAGTTAATAAAGCTCAAAC